>NC_142013.1:1838581-2076081 GCF_049901735.1 Notechis scutatus | reverse complement strand
GGTAAGACGAGGACAATCAAACCCCAGAGCTTCTGCCAATGCCACCAATCTCCATTAAACGTAGTTCTTGCCTTCTTCTCAACTGCTCCGATCCTGCTTTGGCCACCTTTGAAGTTCTGCCACCCAACCTCCTCTGAACAGATTTTAGCCAAGGAGGAGTGTGTGTGTGTGTGTGTGTGTGTGTGTGTGTGTGTGTGGTGGTTTTTCTCCCCACCCCACCCACCCAGATAACCCACCCCAGATGGACTCACCTTAATCCTGCTGTCCCCCACCTTCCATAACTGGGCCGCGTTGTCGTACGTGGCGGCTAAGACGCAACAGCCCTAAACAAGGAAGGGGGTTTGGAGACAAAAAACAGCCGCGTCAGGGGCATAAGAGCGTAAACCCCCCCAGCTACGGGGCAGGAAGCATCTGAAGTTCTCCTTGAAAGCTCTCCCCCACGTCTCTTTCTCCGTCCCATTAAACCAGGGGCCTTCAAACTCGACAGCTTTAAGACTTGTGGACTTCAACTCCCAGAATTCCTCCTCCAAGTCATGTTAGCTCAGGAATTCTGGGAGTTGAAATCCACAAGTCTTAAACTTGCCAAGATGGAAGACCCTTGGAATAGATAAGAGACAGACAGACAGAATAGATAGATATGGAGATAGTAGACACTGTAGATCAGAGCTCTTCAAACTTGACAGCTTTAAGACTGGTGGACTTCAACTCCCAGAAACCCTCCTCCAAGTCATGTTAGCTCAGGAGTTCTGGGAGTTGAAGTCCACACTCTTAAACTTGCCAAGATGGAAGACCCTTGGAATAGATAAGAGACAGACAGACAGAATAGATAGATATGGAGATAGAAGATAGACACTGTAGATCAGGGCTCTTCAAACTTGACAGCTTTAAGACTGGTGGACTTCAACTCCCAGAAACCCTCCTCCAAGTCATGTTAGCTCAGGAGTTCTGGGAGTTGAAGTCCACACTCTTAAACTTGCCAAGATGGAAGACCCTTGGAATAGATAGAGACAGACAGACAGAATAGATAGACATGGAGATAGAAGATAGACACTGTAGATCAGGGCTCTTCAAACTTGACAGCTTTAAGACTGGTGGACTTCAACTCCCAGAAACCCTCCTCCAAGTCACGTTAGCTCAGGAGTTCTGGGAGTTGAAGTCCACCAGTCTTAAACTCTCCAAGTTTGAAGGCCCTTGGATGAAAACTATCCCTTCCAAGGATTTACTCCTTTGAAAGCCAAAGGACCACCTCAAAACTCCCAGCGGCGCGTTTCTCAGGGTTGCTTGAGGTTCTTCAAAGGCCAAGATTTCAAATCAAGGTCCTAGCACGACCGCTGGGTGGGATTTGGGGTCAATCACCGGGAGACTTGGGAAATCTAGTCCTGCCTTAGCTCTGAAAGCCAGCTGGGTGACTTTGAGACAGCAATACAAGCAAATTATTTACTAGGGCAGAAAGCAGTTCTACGTTTCCCAAATGTCGATCGGATGGGATGGTGCGTTGGGCTGAAGTTTTCATAAGCAGTTTTGTCTGCCCTCTGCTGTACGCAAATGGGAAAAACTCTTCCGAAGTACATTTTTAAATATTGTTTTATTTCTCAAATTGGTTCGCTGCCCATCTTGTGGTTCAGTGATTCTGAGAGGCTGGACAGGTTGATCACTTGCCCAGTGAGGACACACTGATCAAACTTTGTGCTGTAAGACTTCCTTCCTTCCTTCCTTCCTTCCTTCCTTCCTTCCTTCTTTTCTTATCTCTTTTCTCTTCCCTTCCTTCCTTCCTTCCTTCCTTCCTTCCTTCCTTCCTTCCTTCCTTCCTTCTTTCTTATCTCTTTTTCTCTTCCCTTCCTTCCTTCCTTCCTTCCTTCCTTCCTTCCTTCCTTCCTTTCTCTTTTTCTCTTTCCTTCCTTCCTTCCTTCCTTCCTTCCTTCCTTCCTTCCTTCCTTCCTTCCTTCCTTCCTTCCTTCCTTCTTCTTTTCTTATCTCTTTTTCTCTTTCCCTTCCTTCCTTCCTTCCTTCCTTCTTTTCTTATCTCTTTTTCTTTTCCTTCCTTCCTTCCTTCCTTCCTTCCTTTTCTTATCTCTTTTCTCTTTCCTTCCTTCCTTCCTTCCTTCCTTCCTTCCTTCCTTCCTTCCTTCCTTCCTTTTCTTATCTCTTTTTTTCTCTTCCTTCCTTCCTTCCTTCCTTCCTTCCTTCCTTCCTTCCTTCCTTCCTTCCTTCCTTCCTTCCTTCCTTCTTTTCTTATCTCTTTTTCTCTTCCCTTCCTCCCACCTTCCTTATTTCCTCCCTTCCTCCTTCTATCTTTCCTTCCTTCCTTCCTTCCTTCCTTCCTTCCTCCTCCTCCCTCCCTCCCTCCCTCCTTCATTCCTTCCTCTCCCCTCCCTCTCTCTCTCTCTTTCTGTCTTGTTCTTTCTTTTTTTCTTCCTCTCTTGTTGCTCTCTCTTTTCCTCCCTCCACCTGCACTCAGCTTCCTTCTCCTTCGCCCAGTTTTCCTACCCAACCGACTGCGTGCTCACCAAGGGGTCGAAGGCAAGGCTGGTGATGCTGCCGCTGGATCCGTCGAAGGTTTCCTTCTTCTCCAGGCAGCCTGAAAACAACCAGAAAGGGCAGAAGGGGAGCTCCAAAGCCAGAGGTGTCCACAGTCCTCCTCCTCCCTTCTAGCACTGATAATGTTGCCTAGCTGGGTCATGAAACGTCTGCAAGGAAACCACCAAGCTCAGAGAGCACCAAGGGCCCCTCAGTCCTCCTCCTCCTCCCTTCTAGCACTGATAATGTTGCCTAGCTGGGTCATGAAACGTCTGCAAGGAAACCACCCAGCTCAGAGGGCACCAAGGACCCCTCAGTCCTCCTCCTCCTCCCTTCTAGCACTGATAATGTTGCCTAGCTGGGTCATGAAACGTCTGCAAGGAAACCACCCAGCTCAGAGGGCACCAAGGACCCACAGTCCTCCTCCTCCTCCCTTCTAGCACTGATAATGTTGCCTAGCTGGGTCATGAAACGTCTGCAAGGAAACCACCCAGCTCAGAGAGCACCAAGGACCGCACAGTCCTCCTCCTCCTCCCTTCTAGCACTGATAATGTTGCCTAGCTGGGTCATGAAACGTCTGCAAGGAAACCACCAAGCTCAGAGGGCACCAAGGACCCCACAGTCCTCCTCCTCCTCCCTTCTAGCACTGATAATGTTGCCTAGCTGGGTCATGAAACGCGTCTGCAAAGGAAACCACCAAGCTCAGAGAGCACCAAGGACCCCACAGTTCAACCTTGAGCTACAAATATTCCCTTCCATCCGCTCTGCCTACGTTGGCTTGTTCCTGACCCGTGTCTGAATTGGTGCCTGCTGTTCCGAAGAGACACGTGATGCCTTTGGTCACCCACTTACCTCCAGCCACACTCCAAAGCTTAATCAGCCTGTCCGTGCCACCCGTGGCCAGCAGGCCCGAGTTTGGACTGAAGGTGACCGCGTGGATCTCCGAGAGGTGGCCTTCCTGGGGAAGGGAGCAGATAAGGCACGGGTTCAAAAGAAGACGGCCGACCTGACTCTGGGCCGTTGAGGTGGAATCGAACGACTGCAGCGATCCCCTTACCAACGGTGGCAAGGAAGTTCGCAAAATGGAGGCTGCTGGACAACTGTCTCACTTAGCAACCGAAGCAGTCATGAAGGGCTGGCCTCCATTGTGGTCGTAAGTCGAGGAAATGCTCATTAAGTGGAAAATTCCTTGTTTTTGAGCACAGCTGATTCACACAACAGAACAGTTGGCTGTGCATTAGCTGTTTTACTCACCGGGGCTACAGCAGAAGGTAAATATTATGTCAGGATTCCGGCAGTTACCCCCAATTACATCATGAGTCTCGAGCCAAGCTTCCAAAACTTAAAAATGATTTATTGGGAGTTAACACACCGGCACTGCCTGGGTGTAGCCGACTCTTGAGATACATCATTCATTGTCACCCTTGACCCTGGTTTTCCCTCCCTCCAACCCCTGGGTGTATCGTAATTCATATTCTCCAATGGGACACCTCCAAAGCCAAGAATCATCTATCATGCTCTCCCGTTAGAATTCTGCCTACCTGGACGCCAGCATCATGCTGGAGTCTTTCCTTTGGTATATCGCTATGGGATGAAGATAACCATCTTTTGACTTTCAAGTCTCCAATCTTCTGGCTGAATAGAGACAAGCAGTCCAACGTTACAAAGGCTTCCATGCAAAGTTAATTTTATTGGATTATATCAGGCATCCTCAAGGTATAACTCACAGATACGTTGAGATTCATCTAATGTCCAATCTTTGCCTTAATAGTTGCCTCCATAGTGTAAAAAGATGGTTATTTTCATCCCATAGCATTATAGCAAAGGAAGACTCCAGCACAATGCTGGGGTCCAGGTAAGAATGCCCCAAAAAACTCCCCCAGCCCAACCAGAGATCAATTCAGAGGCCAATCAGGATTACAGGTGTGACCACGTGACATGAATTACATCCCCCCCAAGAGGCATGAACTACATTTCCCATGAAGCATTCCCTTAAGGGGGCAGCTCTCGTTCCCAAACTAACTATATACTGTCTAACCAGGCAGAAACTTCGGTCACCTCGTGACTATCTTTGAAAACATTTGTGGAATGCACTTTCGGTTTTGCAAGCTGCTGCACTGCTTCCCCCCCTCCCTTTTTAAAAAGACCAGAGAAATCTTTTATGGGTTGACAGTTAAAAAAGGGTCTTTTCTAAATTCTGTGCGCGCGCACTCACTGGACCGGTTGTTACCCCGGTGGATTCGCACCACTGCTCTCCTCAGCCTTGGAGCGCACGATAGCCAAAATTAAACCAGGATAGCACAAACCAGGTGAGCACAAGCAGGGGCTGATTGACAGGTGTCAGAAGACGCGAGCTTACTTGTTCATCGGCCACACGGGAGGGGAGGCAGGTGGCCACACAGGAAGACAAGCGGCAGTACTGATCCACGGACCCACCACTGACCGAGTTCCCACGTTTCAGCCTGAAACTTGCAAATGCAGAAAAACCGAGTTTGACTTCACGGCCCTCGCCCATTCGCTGCTTCCCCCTGGATTCGCTTTGTCTCCTTCGCTTCCCCCATCCATGTCCCCCAGCAGAAGGATCTCCCCCGGAATTCTATCCGTGTAGAGGGGATGCAATTTCCCTCCCAACTCCCCCCGACTCATGTCTGGGCCCTGCTGCATGCAAACATACAACATACGAACAGGTGACCCATCTGTGGCTTCCTCGTTCACACCTTCCACACAACGATGTCAACAGCACCAATTCATGCACACTTTTTAATTGCTTCATACACCCGTTCGCGCCTAACCCTAAAAGAGAGAGATTAAAAATGTCAACTAATGATTGAGTTAAATTTGGGGGGAGGGGAAAGAAAGAGAAAGGAAAAAGCAAAGAAAGAAAGAAAAAGTGTGTGTGTGTGTGTGAGAGAGAGAGAGAGAGAGAAAGGAAGGAAGAAGAGAGAAAGGGAAGGAAGGTGAGAGAGAGGAAGGAAAGAAAGAAGAGAGAAGGAGGAAGGAAGGGAAGTGGGGGAAGGAAAGGGAGGAAGGGAGGTAGGGAAGAAGGAAGGAAGGTGAGAGAAAGAGAGGGAGGAAGGAAAGAAAGGAGGGAGGGAGGTGGGGAAGGGAAGGAAGGAGGGAGAGAAGGAAGAAAGAAGAGAAAAAAGGAAGGAAGGTGTTTATTTATTTTTATTTATATTTATTTATTTATTTTTGTCAATTGCTTACAATATAATAGGTATAAGTATAAACATAGTTATAAATACATGAAATGGGTACATGTAAGAAAAATAAAAGAAACAATAGGACAGGGACGGTAGGCACATTGGTGCGCTTATGCACGCCCCCTACAGACCTCTTAGGAAAGGGGTGAGGTCAATAGTAGACAGTCTAAGGTTAAAGTTTTTGGGGTTTGGGGAAGAGACTACAGAGTCAGGTAGAGGATTCCAGACATTGACCCCTCTGTGGCTGAAGTCGTATTTCCTGCAATCAAGTTTGGTGCGGTTAACCTTGAGTTTGTATCTATTGTTTGCTCTTGTGTTGTTTATGGTTGAAGCTGAACAACTTTTGTGTTGTTATGGTTGAAGGTGAGAGAAAGAGAGGGAAGGAAAGAAAGGAGGGAGGGAGGGAGAAGGTGGGGAAGGGAAGGAAGGAGGGAGAGAAGGAGTAAGGAAAGAAGGAAGGGAAGGTAGGAAGGTGAGAGAAAGAGAGGAAGGAAAGAAAGGAGGGAGAAGGTGGGGAAGGGAAGGGAGAGAAGGAGTAAGGAAGAAGAGAGAAAGGGAAGGAAGGTGAGAGAAAGAGAGGAAGGAAAGAAGGGAGGGAGGTGGGGAAGGGAAGGAGGGAGGGAGAGAAGGACAAAGGAAGAAGAGAGAAAGGGAAGGTAGGAAGGTGAGAGAAAGAGAAGAAGGAAAGAAAGGAGGGAGGGAGAAGGTGGGGAAGGGAAGGAGGGAGGGAGAGAAGGAGTAAGGAAAGAAGGAAGGAAGAAGAGAGAAAGGGAAGGAAGGTGAGAGAAAGAGAGGAAGGAAAGAAGGGAAGGAGGGGGAGGGAGAGAAGGAGGAAGGAAGAAGAGAGAAAGGAAAAGTAGGAAGGTGAGAGAAAGAGAAGAAGGAAAGAAAGGGAGGAAGGAGAAGGTGGGGAAGGGAAGGGACGGAAGGAGGGAGAGAGGGAGGGAAGCAGGAAGGAAGAAGAAAGGGAGGGAAAGAAGGGACTTTAAAATTGCAGATTGCAAGAGCGAGTGGATTTCAGAAATAGACCCATTGGGGTTTTGGTTTCTTTTTTTTTTAAATGTTCTGGCAAAAGAACCGGAAGGATATGGCGCCAACAACTTACTCAAACCATCCCTTGACGGCTTCCTTGTATTTGGTGGTGCTGAGCGAGGAGGCCGATGCGGACCTGTAGATGAAAATAGGACGTCGGAAGGGGAAAAACCCCGCAATCATCAAAGGAAGAAGGGAAGGGAGGGGGGATGTTTACAGGTAGTCCTCCACTTACGACCGCCATCGGGACTGGAACTCGCATCGCCAGGCAAGGGCCCCGAGGTGATGCAAGCCGTGCTTTTCCGCTACGGTTGCTAAGCCAGTCCCTGCAAGTTGTTATAAGTGAGCCGGCTCTTCGTTAAGCGAATCTGGCTTCCTTCCCCTTATCGGTTTTGTGGGTTGGAAGACGGCTGGGAAGGCCGTCAAGGTCGATGACCACGTGACCCTGGAAACCGTCGTAACTCCGAGTCGGTTGCCAAGCGGCCGAATTTTGATTATGTGACCCTCCCCCCCAAGGATGCTGCGATATTCTGACCCAGGCTTCGTCAAACGTAACGAAACACAAACTTGTTTGAAAAGCAAAACCTATTTTATTGCAACGCTGGGAATTCCTTGCATTCCCAGCCAGAGCTAATCTTAAAATAGTCCCCCAAGATAAGCACTCACCTTTCACTGCTGTGGAATGTGGCCCAAAAAACAGAAGTATCCAATTAATTATAACAGAAACCAACCGAAGTACCAGAAAAAAACCAACCAGGCTTCAAGGAGGAATCGAAATCTATCGAACAACTTTGCTTCCTGCAAAGGTTTCGTCATCTTGGCCTCACTTTTATCCCTGATGGGAGGGCCAATCACCTCCCAAGTCGCCCCTTTTGTCTCGGCTGCTCTTGCCTTTTAGCAGCTCTGTGCATACGCGCACTGGGAACAGGCTCCCGCTGCTCCTCTGCCTCGCTGCTGCCAGATTCCGGAGCCAGCACCCCACTCCCAGATGGTCCTGGCCCCATCTCCGCATCGGATGCAGGACCCTCGTCCGAGTCCTCCCCACACTCCCAGGCTGGTCCCTTTTCTTCCTCACTGTCCGACTCCACTGCTGTCTGCACCAGCTGCCAGCGAACCACAACACGCAAAAACCAGCTATAAGTCCCTTTTTTTTCAGTGCCGTCGTAATTGTGAACAGTCACTAAACGAATGGCTGTAAGTCAAGGACCACCTGTAGACCGGAGAGATGACCTGCTAAAGGCAACCCCTTACCTGAAGGGTCTTTTCCACAATTTTTCACCTCCTTTCTTCTCTTCAGAGTCGTGTCTGCTGGCCGACTTCTTCTCCCCTGGTTTCACTTTTACCAAGTCTCTAACAAAGGAGAACAGTCAGAGGAAAATTTAAAAATATTTCACTTAAAGCATTGCTGAGCTTCCTCTACGGTGGCCTAGAGGTGGAGCTCTCGCCTCCCAATCAGGAGGCGGTGAGTTCGATCCTCGGTAGAGGCAGATATTTCTCTCTCTGGGCACACGGAGAATCTGTCCTGCCCCTGTCAGAGTCTGAATCCGAGGAGGAAGACGAACAGCTGACAGGGAGGAGGAGTATGGCTCCGTTGGCTGTGGAGGGAACTGGGGAAGGGCAAAGTCCAGCTGGGCAGAGCAGGGGAGAGGGAGAACAAGGGAGAGGGAGTTCAGAGGAAGACCCAGGCCCCACCCCCTCTTCATCCTAGGGCACGCAGGGAGGAATGGAGAAGGGAGCAATGTGGGTTGCATGGCTTACGGGGGAGGAAAGGGCCCTGATTCCCTTCATTAGGCACACCTGAGAATGAGAGTTTAAAAGAGATGAATGCTGAGTGCGGCAGCTGCTGGGAACAAATGTGAGTTTATCTTGTGTTGACTTTGGTTATCTGTGTTCCCGGCATCTTCCCAACCGTGTTGAGTTATTGTCGTGCCTTCACATCTGGAATTCCTTCTCCTGCCCTGCCGGACAAATGACCTCATTTTGCCTTGATTGGACTTATAGTTACAGTTTCTGTTGACCACGTTTTGGACTTGATTCCCTGCAGCCCAAGGCTGTTCCTGGGAGAGTTTTTCTCCAGCCCAGAAGGTAACCAGGACATTGCGGGGTCAAAGTTGGAGCTAAGAAAGGGACTCCTACTGATTATCTGACTGTGTTGCCTTTGTGCCATGCCCCTTTGGGTTATCACAGAATATATTTGCTGAACAAAACTCTGTACTGGCGACAGGAAAGGCATCCGGCCAGTAAAACACTCTGCTAGCTCCATTCAGTGACCCAAACTCCAACCCTTAAGGGAATTACGGGCTTGTTAAACGAAGATGATGGTTCCGTTTCCTCCTGAACTTTGCGTCATTTTATTTTATTTTATCCTTTATTTGCTAAACCTATACGTCGCTCTAGGGGACTTAAAACCAACAAAAACAACCAAGATAAACCATTAAAATGTTTACCTCTGGTTTCTAGCAAAAGAACACGTCCTAGCAAGGGGTGGGCTTCCAAAAAAATGTAGCAACTGGTTCTCTGCCCGGTTGCTGGGTGGGCGTGGCCATGGTGGGCGTGGCCTAGTTAGCCTCCTGCACCATGGCGGGGGGGCTGTTTTTGCCCTCCCCGGGCTCCGGAGGCTTTCAGAACTTCTGGGTGGCCCATTTTTTGCCCTCTCCGAGCCTCCATGTTGTGCCCTGCACTTACCTGGCATCCAAAACAGGCTGCATGGAGACCTGCAGCTACCGGTTCAGCGAACCAGGTGTAAAATTAACACCCGGTTCAGCCAAACCGGTGCGAACCGGTAGCAAGCCCTCCTCCTAGCAAAAGATGGGTTTTGGGATGACCCAAAGGGGCGTGACACAAAAATAACAAAGTCACAAAAATAGAATAAATTCCCTTTAATTGCCTCCAACTTGGCCCCCAATGTCCAATTATCCTCGGCGGGAGAACAAACTCTTCCAAAAACAGTCTACGAAGGGAGTAAATGCAGTCTGAACCCAAAGTAAAGATAATTAGAAATTAAAAAAAAAACAACACAAACCACACTGAAGTAATTAACACGCCAGACTAGGATGATAAATTGCAGATTTCCACAAGATAACGCAACACCCACAGTTGGGAGGACGCCAAAACCCAGATAAGCCTTCACCAAGATAATGCACGCTTTGCTTCCAGCAACTTTGCCATGTGCAGTTTGCCCTTTTAAACAGTCTTCCCAGCTGCAGCCCATGAAGGGAATCAGGGCCTTTTCCTCTCCCATAAGCCACGTTGCTCCCTTCTCCGTTCCTCCCTGCGTGCTCTAGGATGAAGAGTGGATGGGCCTGGGTCTTCCTCTGAATGCTCAGCCGGCCTGTGCCCTTCCCCAGTTTCCTCCACAGCCACGGGAGCCACACTCCCACTCCCTGTCAGCTGCTCCATTTCCCCCTCAGAGTCAGACTCCAACAAGGGCAGGTTTGGTTAACGACTGGGGGAGTTCGTTTCATGATTTGCCGAAAGGCCCCCGCAAAAAAAGATGATGATTAAAATCACTTGATGACCCCTTTTAGGAGTTACGACTGTCCTGGCGAGCTCAGCGACCGTCGTAAGTAGAGGCCAGCCTGCAAGGTGGGGGTGACACCCGAGGAGGGTGTTTACAGAGGTTAAAAATATGCCAAACTCACATTTTTACTTGGAGTACGGACCTAGTGGCCGCCTGAAGATCCCTGGTCAGTTGTGTTTGCTTCTCCCTACGAGGAAAAGGACGAGATTCGTCTATTTTCTTTTTGTTTGGAAAATTTTGGAAGCTCGGAACAGATGGCAGTCCAGTCTCTTCTCACTGGAGGCTTTCAAGAAGAGACCGGACTGCCATCTGTCAGAAATGATGTAGGGGCTCTCCTGCTTGGGCGGGGGTTGGACTAGATGACCTGCAAGGTCCCTTCCAACTCTGTTCAACTGTTAATATTTGTTTATCTATAGATATAAAAGCGAAATGCCCCTCACGCATCATCACAAAATCTCCAGAACTGTAAAGCCTACAAATTTGAAATTTGGCACATATCTTCTTTTTGGCTTCTAGGTGCCTCACTAAGAAAGGATTTTTCTCAATGAGCATCAGAGCATTAGTATACTGCAAAATCCCCCTTCCCTCCCCACCCTGCTAACCTGCTTTCCAGCTCTGTTCTCCTGTGCAGGGCAACCAAAGGAGACCCAGCTGGCCAGCTGTGGGTGTGGCATTCTGTGGGCGTGGCTTGGTGGGCCTGGCAGGGGAAGAATATACTGCAAAATCCCCTTCCCTCCCCACCCTGCTAACCTGCTTTCCAGCTCCGTTCTCCTGTGTAGGGCAACCAAAGGAGACCCAGCTGATCAGCTGTGGGTGTGGCATTCTGTGGGTGTGGCTTGGTGGGTGTGGTGTTTTGTGGGCGTGGCTTGGTGGCATGGTGGGCGTGGCAGGGGAAGGATATACTGCAAAATCCCCCTTCCCTCCCCATCCCACTAACCTGCTTTCCAGCTCCGTTCTCCTGTGCAGGGCAACCAAAGGAGACCCAGCCGATCGGCTGGGACTCAACGGGAGGCAGGGAATAAAATGGGGTTGGTGGGGCCAGTCAGAGGCGGAATTGGCCGGTTCTCCGAACTACTCAAAATTTCCACTACTGGTTCTCCAGAAATGGTCAGAACCGGCTGAATCCCACCTCTGGTCTGCGGTGTTGAGGAGGAGGAGGAGGAAGGCAATGATGATTGTGGGGTCCTCGGTGCCCTCTGACCTTGGTGGTTCTCCTGCGGACGGTTCATGACCCAACTAGGGAACACCATCAGCGCGAGTGTCCAATTCTTCTTTGCACTGATGAGGTTCCCTAGCTGGGTCATGAAACGTCTGCACGAAAACCACCCAGCTCAGAGACCATCAAGAACCCACCAGTCATTTTCTTCCTCCTCCCTCCTCCTCTTCCTCCTCCTCCTCCTCCACATACCCCACTTCCTTCTAGCACTGATGATGTTCCCTAGCTGGGTCATGAAACGTCTGCACGAAAACCACCCAGCTCAGAGAGCACCAAGGACCCCTCCAGGTGTCCAAGGACAACCCTTCCCCTGCCCACTCCTCACCTTTCAATCCTCTGGTTCTCCTGCTGGGCCCAGTCTGCCTTCTTCTGCAGGACCTTCTTGAGGAGCCGCTCCCCGTTTTCCTGCGCCTGGCGAAATGCCCTGTCCTGCCGCTGGAAATGCCTCTGCAGGGAATCGTACTCGGCTTTCCGGGCGCTGTTCCTGCACCTCAGCTCCTCCGCCTGGCTTTGCAAGTGGCAGCGCCGGCCCTGCAGAGCCGAGAATTGGCCGGTCAGAGCGGCCAGCCTGAAAGAGGAGAAAGGGGGACAATTGGGCTCCCTCTTAATCTGACCCTCTGGGCCAAGGGGGTCCCCAACCATGGCCACTTTAAGACTGGTGGACTCCAACTCCCAGGATTCCTCACCCAGCTGGCTTTCATGCCTAAGGCGGGACTAGAACTCATCCTCTCCTAGTGATTGGACCGAAAGTCACCTAGCCAGTTTTTATGCCTAAGGCAGGACTAGAACTCACCATCTCCTGGTGATTGGCCCAAAGTCACCCAGCTGGCTTTCATGCCTAAGGCAGGACTAGAACTCACCGTCTCCTGGTGATTGGCCCAAAGTCACCCAGCTGGCTTTCATGCCTAAGGCGGGACTAGAACTCACCGTCTCCTGATGATTGGTCCAGTCACCCAGCTGGCTTTCATGCCTAAGGCGGGACTAGAACTCACAGTCTCCCAGTTTCTAGGCCAGCACCTTTACCCCTACACGCACCTTGCCAGTTGGATGTCTGAGCCAATCACCAGGAGATGGGAATTCTAGTCCTACCTTAGCCTGAATTCTGGCTGGGGAAATCTGGGTGTTGAAGTCCACACACCTTAAAATCGCCACGGTTGGGACTCACAGGTCGAGGATCAGGACACCAACTGAGCCGATGGCCCAGCTCTCAGATAGCCCTGTCCTTCTTCCACCTGGGGCAAGAGACCCAGGATGCCAGGCCTGCACCTAGAAAGAGACCAGAAGCCCCTCAGAGACCCCCCTTACCTGCCCTCTTGGTCCTCCAGTGCCGCATCCTTAGCTTGGAGCAACTGGTTCAATTCGTACACCTTGTATGCCATCTGCAAGGGAGGGAGAGAGAGAGAGATGGCGTCAGGTCCTTTTTTTCTGCCCCCAGGTAAGCAAGTCCTCAGGTTAACAAAACATGGAAGGCCTCAAGGACTTCAGAGCATCATGGGAAGTCACAATTTCCTCCCTGGAAATCCTCCAGGGAACCCGTTGCTAAAATTTTGGATGCCCACCCCTGCCCAATTCCAAAGCTTACCTCCCCGTTGGCCATCTCCAACTGCAAGAGGTTGGCTTCATGGCGATTCTGAAGGCACGTCAACGGCGTTGAAGGATCCCAAACTGTGTCAGGGACGTGAGTGGGAGACTCGTGGTTGGGGCTGCAGGCAAAGGGCATTCTGGGTTAGAAACCAGGACCTTCCTGGAAGGAGCCTTGGAGAGATAGTGAAACTGACTAGAAGCCAGCCTGAAGTTGCCCAGGGCGTCCTGTCACAAATGCATTCTGACCCAACCAGATCTGCGATTGGCTTAACAGAATAACGGAGTTGGAAGGGGACTTTGGAGGAAGCCCTGTAACATTTCAGACTGTCTGATCTCCTCTTAAAAGCCTCCAGGGATGGAGCACCCACAATTTCTGGTGGCAAGTAGTTCTACATGTTAACAGAATAACATGGAGATGCTTTGAAAGTATGCTTAGTCTACATGATAGCATGGGCCAAAAATTTCGGATATAGTATTGACCTAGAGGAGTGGGGGAAAAAAAATCTGGAATATAAACCGCAAGATAACAAAATTGGCGGCTTATAAAGACAACTAACATAAAATGTTTTATCGCTGGCATTTGGCACCCGCAAGATTGGCCAAGATCTATCCAAACGCAAACCCAAACTGCTGGAAACGCAGACCAAAAAAACTGGTACCTTCTAATCATACATGGTGGTTATGCCCCGAAGCGAAAAAATATTGGAAGAAAATACAAACGTGGTTACAGGAATGAATTGGAAGTCAAAGAGATTCTGTCCCGGAATTATTTCCTTTAGGGATAATGAAAAGGAAATACAACAGAAAGATAAAATATTCGGTGTTACATGTATTAACAGCAGCAAGGATAGCCTATGCGCGGTGTTGGAAGAAAGATTGTATACCATCCGAAGGCTTAGTAATTAAAAAAAAGTTATGAGCGTGTGGAAATGGATAAATTGACCATTGAATTAAAAGAAGTAGACTCTGAATATTATGCAATTGTCATGCCTGGTGGAGACTGACTCCGAGGGAGAGGAGGAACAGCCCACAGGGAGCTGAGGTTTGGCTCCGGAGGTTGTGGAGGAAACTGGGGAAGGGCAGAGGCCCATCCTGTCTCCATCCTAGAGCACGCAGGGAGGAGAGGATAAGGGAGAGACGTGGTCTACTTGGGAGGAGAGGGCCTTGATCCTCTTAAATGGGCTGCAGCGTTGCAACTGGCTAAGAGGACGGACATGCATATGGGCGAGTGCTGGAAACAAAACGTGGAAATATCTCTAGTTTATGGTTCCTCTCTGAGTTTGGCGTCTTTCCCAGTGTGTGTTCCGATATCTGTGGACGTCTTCAAGCCCTTATCTTGCCTGGTTTGTGTTGTTTTTTTACTCTTTATAATTTATAGACATTTTTACTTTAAACGGCATTTCCTCCTTTTCATAACTGTTTGTGGGGGAGTTTTTTTGTCTCCAGTCAAAGATATTTGGAGCTTGGAAGCAAAGTGAAGGAATAAAAGGGGCTTCACCTGTTTTTTGTGACTGTGTTTATTTTGTATCCCACCCTGGGTCATCACAGGCTACTTGAAGCTATGCTGGCTGGGGCATTCTGGGAGTTGATGTCCACCCGTCTTCAAGGGATCAAGTTTGCAACAGTACTAAAACAAGTGACTTATTCCCAGTCCTCACACTTATGACCATCACAGCATTTCTCCCACCGTCCCATGATCAAAATTCGGCCTATGTCATTTACAACGTCACGCGATTCCTCACGTATAACCTTCCCAGCTGGCTTCTGACAAGCTAAGCCAATGGGAAAAGCCAGATTTACTTAAGGACCGTGTGATTTATTTAACGACCGTATCGATTTGACTTCACCTGTTTTTTTGTGACTGTATTTATTTTGTATCCCACCCTCGGTCATCACAGCAATATAGGAAAAAATGGTACCACTAGATAGACAATAGAAGTAAGAAAAGGAAGTGTATACAATAGATGTAGAAGGTATAGAAACAGAAGGTATAGATTGGATTGGACAGGATATGCAAATGTATAAAAAGTGTCATAGTCCTGTTTATTAAGCGATTGAGATGTGGGTGGGCGCGAAAGGGGGGGGGGGGGGGGGGGGGCGGGGGGGGGGGGGGGGGGGGGGGGGGGGGGGGGGGGGGGGGGGGGGGGGGGGGGGGGGGGGGGGGGGGGGGGGGGGGCGGGGGCGGGGGGGGGGGGGGGGGGGGGGGTTGCCGGGCCCTGCGCGGGGTTTTTTCGGGCCTGTGGGCCCGTTTTTGGGTTGGGGTCCTGGGGGGGGGGACCCCCCCCCCCCGCCCGGCGGGGGGGGGGGGCCTGGGGGGGGTGGGCACACCCCGGGACAGGAGGACAGTGGTGGGCGCCTCCCACCGGCTAGCTGATTTTCGAGTCTCTGCTGCGAATGCACGGGGTGGGGGGGCGCATTAGGGAGATGCAGGGGTTCTGTGCAGCGCAGCATGGTGCATCCCACCCCTGCGCTCTCCGTTTTGGGCCTAGTAGGCCTCCCTTCCGCCTCCTGGGAGCAAAAAATGAGCCGCGTAAAATAATGCAATGCGCGCGCTAGCGCTTCCCGCTAACCCCACTCCCCTGCGCAGGTGTGCATGAACCCCCCCTGCTCCCCCCATGCATGCACATGTGACCCCCCCAAGTCTTCCCATGCATTCATGTGCAAACCCCCCGTGCCCCGTTTTGGGCCTAGTAGGCCTCCTGCAACCTCCTGGGAGCAAAAACAGGCATCGCACCTCCCCCTGCACATCGCACCTCCCCCACCACCTGTTTTTACTCCCAGGAGGCTGCAGTGAGGCCTACTAGGCCCAAAATGGGGCGTGGGGGTGCATTCCCCCCACACACACACTGCCTGTTTTTACTCCCAGGAGGCTGCAGGGAGGCCTACTAGGCCCAAAATGGGGCGTGGGGTGTGCATTTCCCCACCCCACTGCCTGTTTTTACTCCCAGGAGGCTGCAGGGAGGCCTACTAGGCCCAAAATGGGGCGTGGGGGTGCATTCCCCCCCACACACACACTGCCTGTTTTTACTCCCAGAAGGCTGCAGGGAGGCCTACTAGGCCCAAAATGGGGCGTGGGGGTGCATTTCCCCACACACACACTGCCTGTTTTTACTCCCAGGAGGCTCCAGTGTGGCCTACTAGGCCCAAAATGGGGCGTGGGGGGTGCATTTCCCCCCACCCCACTGCCTGTTTTTACTCCCAGGAGGCTGCAGGGAGGCCTACTAGGCCCAAAACGGAGCACAGGCCGGGTATTGCATACACATGTGTGGGGTGCGGGGAGGAGCGTGGGGGGGTGTCACACCCGCGTGCGCAGGGGTGCAGGGGAGGTAGTGCATGCATGCGCAGGGGGGTGGGGGAGTGGGAAGTGATAGCGCGCATTGCATTAGGGTTGCAGGCAGGCATGTGGGTACACTGTCGCGCGTGCACATCGCATTTTTAGAACGCGGTGACAAAATGGTTAACCATCATTGCTCTACAGCAGGGGTGTCCAACCTTGGCAACTTTAAGACTTGTGGACTTCAACTCCCAGAATTCCACAAGTCTTAAAGTTGCCAAGGTTGGACACCCCTGCTCTACAGGATCGCCTCTCTAACAGACAACGAAGAGTCCCAAAGGCGCTTCTCTTTTCTTCAAAGAGGCCACTGGACTTTCTGGTTTTTCAAAGCAGAAAGTCCAGTTCCTTCCTGAAGAAAAAAAAAGCACCTTTGGGACAACCATGACCCGGAGGACGGAGAATCTCCATTGACCAGGGGTGGGCAAACTTTTTGGCTCGGGGGCCTCATTGACTTTTAAAATTTGACAGACGGGCCGGGTCAGCACAAGATACGATACATATAAAAAACTGCAAAATCTCCGCAAAATCAAGTCACTGCGCCTAATGCACCACCTGGTGTCGAAATGCCTGTCATTACAAGTCAAAATCAAATGAATGCAATCATTCAATCATTCACATCAAACCTTAATTCTGTACCAATCTTCGGCGGGCCGGATTAAAAAGACCAACGGGCCGGATGTGGCCCGCGGGCCGTAGTTTGCCCACCCCTGCCATAGACAGACAACGGAGAGAAGAATACATGGAGCGACGTTTGTCATTCCATACGTCGCAGGAATATCGGAAACAGTTTGCGAGGATCCTCAGCCAACACAACCTACGCGCACCCTTTCAAGAAGCGACTGGACTGCCCATCTGTCAGAAATGGTATAGGGTCTTCTGCTTGGGCGGGTGGGTGGGTGGGTTGGACTGGATGACCTCCAAGGTCCCTTCCAGCTCAATTTTGATTGATTCAACCAAGAAATAAGGAGAAATTTCCTGGACAGGGAAGACAAACAACCCATGGAACAGAAGTTGCCTTCAGAAGTTGTGGGAGCTTCATTCCTGGAGGCTTTCAAGAAGAGGCTGGACTGCCCTCTGTCAGAAATGGTGTAAGGTCTCCTGCTTGGGAGGGGGGTTGGACTAGATGACCTCTAGGGTCCCTTCCAACTCTGTAAATCTGTTATTATTCTGTTATTCTGAAGTGGTGGGAGCTTCATCCCTGGAGGCTTTTCAAGAAGAGGCTGGACTGCCCTCTGTCAGAAATGGTGTAAGGTCTCCTGCTTGGGTGGGCAGGGGGTTGGACTAGATGACCTCTAGGGTCCCTTCCAACTCTGTGAATCTAATCAGATTCCAAGGTACTTCAAATCCAAGAAGACACTAAGGCAAAAAGCTTGTCCACCCCAAGGACAAAAGACACCCAGACACAAACTCAGCAACGTGCTCTATGCAGGGACCCCCAACCTTAGCAACTTTAAGACTAGCGGACTTCAACTCCCAGAGTTCCTCAGCAAAGCTGGCTGAGGAATTCTGGGAGTTGAAGTCCACAAGTCTTAAAGTTGCCAAGGTTGGAGACCCTTGCTCTATGGGATACAAGGCGTTTGAGCCCTGTGCAGAGCTGTGCAAAACAGCCACTTCACGAGCGCAGGGCGCAACGCAGGAGAACAAACCCACCGGGATGCGATTCAGCATCCATCTGCACCTGCTCTTTTGAAGCCAGCAAAGCCCACGTTTTTGGTTACCTGCAAGCAGGAACCCCCGTCTGGTGATCCACAGAGGGGATTTGGAACTGCACCGAAAGATCATCCAAGTCGCATTTTTCTAGCAGCATGGTATCTGCAAGACAGGAATGAGAACATCAGCTGCGAGGACAAAGAGAAAAGGAACGATTAATATTAATATATTTTCCAGGGGACCACTTTGTAACGCCTTGGTAAGGCCACACTTGGAATACTGCATCCAGTGATGGTCACTACTATATTAAAAATATGTTGAGACTCTGGAAAGAGTGCAGAGAAGAGCAACGAAGAAGATTAGGGGACTGATAAAACTTACGAAGAACGGTTGCAGGAATTGGGTATATCTAGTCTCGTGAAGAGAAGGACCATGGAATATGGTCCAGAAGGAATATGATAGCAGTCTTTCAATATTTGAGGGGCTGCCCCAAAGAAGAGGGGGGTCAAATTATTCTCCAAAGCACCAGAAGGAAAGACAAGAAGCAACGGATGGAAACTCATGGAGTTTTTATATAATATATAAAAGCGAGAACAGTTAACCAGTGGAACGGCTTGCCACCAGAAATCGTGGGTGCTCCATCATTGGAGGCTTTTAAGAGACGGGACAACCGTTTGTCTGAAACAGTATGGGATCTCCTGCTTAAGCAGGGGGTCAGACTAGAAGACCGCCAAGGTCCCTTGCAATCCTGTACCAGAGGGTTGCAGTATTATATTTTCCATCCAAGATGGTCTGTCTTAATCGATGTCCTTTTCTGGAAGTCAGCCCTGGACATGAACAAAAATCCGAGTCAAATTGTACAACTGGAATTGGGAGTTGAGTTGAATTTCTCATGCTTTCTAGATACTTCTTGACTGAGGTGTGGAGGGAACTGGGGAAGGGCAAAGTCCAGCTGGGCAGAGCAGGAGAGAGGGAGAACAAGGGAGTGGGAGTTCAGAGGAAGACCCAGGCCCACCCCCTCTTCATCCTAGGGCACGCAGGGAGGAATGGAGAAGGGAGCAATGTGGGTTGAATGGCTTACGGGGGAGGAAAGGGCCCTGATTCCCTTCATTAGGCACACCTGAGAATGAGAGTTTAAAAGAGATGAATGCTGAGTGCGGCAGCTGCTGGGAACAAATGTGAGTTTATCTTGTGTTGACTTTGGTTATCTGTGTTCCCGGCATCTTCCCAACCGTGTTGAGTTATTGCCATACCTTCACATCTGGAATTCCTTCTCCTGCCCTGCCGGACAAATGACCTCATTTTGCCTTGATTGGACTTATAGTTACAGTTTCTGTTGGCCACGTTTTGGACTTGATTCCCTGCAGCCCAAGGCTGTTCCTGGGAGAGTTTTTCTCCAGCCCAGAAGGTAACCAGGACATTGCGGGGTCAAAGTTGGAGCTAAAAAAGGGACTCCCACTGATTATCTGATTATTTGTGCCATGCCCCTTTGGGTTATCACAGAATATATTTGCTGAACAAAACTCTGTACTGGCGACAGGAAAGGCATCCGGCCAGTAAAACACTCTGCTGGCTCCATTCAGTTACCCAAACTCCAACCGGAATTGGGAGTTGAGTTGGATTTCTCATGCTTTCTAGATACTTCTTGACTTACGATTGTTCGGTTTGTGAACGTTGCAGTCCCTGAAAAACAACTTATTACCTGGCTCTGGACTTCCAAAATCTACACCCAGACACCCAGAGTGATACAGAAACACACCTTAGTTACAGAACCACAATTTTCAATGCTTGGCAACCAGCTCACCTGCTTGGGACTGGGTGCAGCATTTCACAGTCATATGACTGTAAGCTATGATGTGTGTGTGTGTGTGTGAGAGAGAGAGAGAGTTTCTGGCCTTTTTGGCTGGTTTCTTTCAGTAACCAGGTTAATAGTGTTTGTGCGACACTGAGGTGAGCTGTACCTCATTTTCTAGCAGCAAATCCCCTTTTTTCCTGTTCTGTAATCATTTCTATTACAGCATCAGGTTAGAAGTTGGGAGGTGGTGTGTTCTAGTTCTGCCTTAGGCATGCATGCCAGCTGGGTGACTTTGGGCCAATCACCAGGAGATGGTGAGTTCTAGTTCTACACCTGAGGCACAAAAGCTGGCTGGGTGACCTAGGGCCAGCCTTTCTCTCTCAGCCCCAGGAAGCAAGCAATGGCAAACTGTTAGGAATAACATAGGTTACCTAACTTAGTTTGGGTAAAATAATATATAGACTATGATAGTGTGTGTCACTTTAAATGCAAAGCATGTAATTTTGGGTGCGGCTGTAAATCGCCATAAGAGGGAGCAAGAGAACCTGAATTGCTTACTGGTTTACTGGATTGCTTGCTGACGATGATGGATAGTTAACTGCGTGTTTCCTGCTACTGTTGCTGAAGGAAGAAAAGAGGTTTTAACTTCTTCATATCTCTACTGCGAAGAGATATATTGCTGGACTGATTTTGTAAGTTTACTGACCTCTTTTTTGACACTGGACTTTGCAACTGATTAATCCCCGGACGGACTGAACTTAGTGTATGACATATGGACTGTTTGACTATGCTAACAATCTTACTGGAATAAACTATTTAACTAGCACATTGTATCTGTTTTACTGAGTGTAAACTACAACAACGTTTATCTCACATATTTGCCTGACTGCCATGCAGGTTCTGCTAGGGTGTATATCCCTAACACAAACCACAACTGAAATTTTGCCATTCACCAGAAGTCAACAGTGACTTGAAGGCTTACCCAAAAATTATTTTAGCTGCCGGCAATGAATTTTGGAAAACTACTCAAGTCCCGTTAGACACTTCCTGGAAAAAAAACTGCCAGCCGTTATCGCTCCATTAAGCAATCAAAGGTAAGTCCAACTTAATTAACAACTGTCAAGAACATGGTAAGAGTTCAGCTGCCTAATGGGCCAAATATAATGACTACAGGATTACGCGTGTTAAAGTCATTACACTCAAGGGGACTCTATTGTCACGCACGTCTGTGGCACAGGTCCGTGGCATTTTTCTAAGTGCAGACTCGAAATTCTAGACCTAGAAAACCTAGAACTACGCCGCCTTCGGTCCGATCTAAGTATAGTATATAAAATCATACATTGCAATGTCCTACCTGTCAATGAATACTTCAGCTTCAGCCATAACAATACAAGAGCACACAGTAGATACAAACTCAAAGTAAACCGCACCAAACTTGATTGTAGGAAATACGACTTCAGCAATAGAGTGGTCAATGTCTGGAATACTCTACCCGACTCTGTAGTTTCTTCCCCAAACCCCAAAAACTTTAACCTTAGACTGTCTACTATTGACCTCACCCCTTTCCCAAGAGGTCTGTAGGGGGCGTGCATAAGCGCACCAATTGTGCCTACCGTCCCTGTCCTATTGTTTCTTTTTTTTTTTTCTTATATGTATCCATGTATTCATAACTATGTTCTTACTTATACCTATTATCTTGTAAGCGATTGACAAAAATAAATAAATAAATAAAAATAAAATTCGGATCATCTTGGAGTCAAACTCAACTCGTGCAATGGATTTTGCATCCATGCAGCTTCCTACCATTATGTGAACGGGATCAACAATGGACTCTGTTTAGTGATTGGCTTTGCCTTATAATGCCCTTTTTCAATATTTTAGAATGGAATGGAATTGAACAGAATAGAATATGAATGGAATAGAATGGAATAAGAATAGAATAAAAAATAGAATAGAGAATAGAATAGAACACAACAGAATATAACAAAATAGAATAAAAATAGAACAGAACAGAATCTTCCTCCTTCTCCTCTTCATTATATTATATTATTATTATTATTATTATTATTATTATTATTATTATTATTATTATTATTATTATTATTATTATTATTATTATTATTATTATTATAAAAGCGAAATACCACTCACGCATCATCACAAAATCTCCTGAACCGGCTTCTAAGTGCTCACTAAGAAAGGATTTTTCGAAATGACCATCAAAACATCAGTATTTCCTATATTATTATTATGATTAACACGCTCTGATGCTAAGGAGTTCTACTCCCCCTCCCCACTTGGAAAGAAATCTCTTCCAAAAGCAAAATACAAGCAGAGGAGAGGAGTTTCCGTTTCAGTTTCATAGCACCAAGCAGCTTTAGTACAGAACAGTTGAGCTAAGCCACGCCCAGGCTCCATGCTGTCTCCTCCTTGCTCACACAGCAAATGCGCTTTCAGTTTCCAAACAGCCCTCAACTCTCTCGCACACTGACAGGACGCTAGCCAGATGAATACCGATGGAGGCTGGTAGGCAAAGGCATAATTTTCCCCCCTTATTTTCCTCCCCAAAAACTAAGCCTGATCACATAGTTCCGTAGTGAAGCACAGGTACCCTGCTAGTAGGAATATAGAACGGAAAAGAACAGGACAGGAATAGGATGGGATGGGATAGAATAAGAATTAGAACAGAACAGAATAGGAAGGGAACTTGGAGGCCTTCTAGTCCAACCCCGTTCTGGCAGGAAACCCTATAGAAGATTAGAACAGAACAAAACAGAACAGAATTCTTTCTTGGCCAAGTGAGAGGGGTCACACAAGGAATTTCTCTCCGGTGCAGAAGCTCTCGGTGTACATACAAACAACAAAGTGACACGTCATAGATCCTAAATCTTAACATATAATCATAAATCATAAAATACAAGCAGGTGATAAATCATAACATGTCAGTAGGAGGAGGTAGTAGGAATGATGAGAAGGTGAGAAAGATTTTATTTTGTGCCACAGAGAACGTTACAAAATATTTTTTATTTTACTTTATGATGTCTTTTTTTCCAATGTTTTATCTCACTTGACTGTACGATGGCTTTTTTCAATATTTTATTTTATTTTCCAGGCAGTCCTCAACTTACAACAATTCGCTTAGTGACCGTTCGAAGTTACAACGGCGCTGAAAAAAAATGACTGGTGACCGTTTTTTACACTTTTGAAGTTTGCAGCATTCTCAGGGTCACAACTGCAGGGATTCACTTTTTTTTCATGGCCATTGAAACCTCGAACCGTCACTAAATGAAACCTCGAACTGTCACTAAATGAGTGGAGGACTACCTGTATTCAAGCATGCACCAACAAGGGGAAATTTGTGCAAATAAGAGCTGGTTGTGTTGTACGTAACCCCGGTGGGCTAAATCTCACTTTTTTTTCGCTCCTGTCTTCCAAGCTGACCTCTTAAACTTCATATTATTCAGCAAAAAAAGAGAGAAGGGAATTGATTCATTTCCTGTTCTGCTTTTCAAGGGATGTGCAGTCGTCCAAAAAAGGAACTGCAAGGCCTTCAAGAGACCCACACATCCCTTTTATTCTTGCAGAGCGACAGTGTAGACTCTCAAGCGCAAACTGGCTGTTTGTTTTGTTTGGATAGATAGATAGATAGACAGACAGACAGAAAGATATAATGATAGATAGATAGATAGATAGATAGATAGAGATAGATAGATAGATGGATAAAGATAGATATGATATGATGTATATATAGATAGCTATAGATGGATGGATGGATGGATGGATAGATTATGATATAGATAGATAGATAGCTATGGATAGATAGATAGATAGATAGATAGATAGATAGATAGATAGATAGACAAACAATAGATTAGAGAGAAAGAGAGATAAGAGAAAGAGAAGATAGATGGATGGATGGATAGATAGATGATAAATAGATAGATAAATAGATAATGATAGATAGATAGATAGATAGATAGATAGATAGATAGATAGATAGATAGATAGATAGATTAGAGAGAAAGAGAGATAAGATAGATGGATGGATGATAGATAGATGATAAATAGATAGATAGATGATAGATAGATAGATAGATAGATAGATAGATAGATAGATAGATAGATGATAGATAGATAGATAGATAGATAGATAGATAGATGAGATAGATAAATAGATAATGATAGATAGATAGATAGATAGATAGATAGATAGATAGATAGAGATAGAGATAGATAGATAGACAGACAGATAAATTCTTTATTGGCAAAGTGTGGTTGGACACACAAAGAATTTGTCTTCAGTGCAAATGCTCTCAGTGTACATAAAAAGAAAAGAGACATTCATCAAGAGTCCAGAGTCATCAGGTGCAACACTTAATAATAGTCATAGGGTACAATAAACAATCAAATCCTACTAGGAAACAGTCAGTATAAATTGTAAGGATACAAGCGACAAAGTTACAGTCACACAGTCACAAGTGGGAGGGGAGAGGTGGATAAGGAGTGATGAGAAGGTTAACAGTAAGAGTAGTGCAGACTTTGACCGCATGACTGTAACTTTGTAGCTTGTATCCTTATGATTTATATTGACTGTTTCCTAGTATGATTTGATTGCTTCTTGTACCCTATGACTATCATTAAGTGTTGCACCTGATGATTCTTGACTCTTGACGAATGGATCGTCTCTTTTATGTACACTGAGAGCATTTGCACCAAGACAAATTCCTTGTGTGTCCAATCACACCTGGCCAATAAAAGAATTCTATTCTATTCTATTCTATTCTATTCTATTCTATTCTATTCTATTCTATTCTATTCTATTCTATTCTATCTTCTCTCGGTGTTTCCTCCTTTTTCCAATACTGTGCAAATACAAATTAGCTCTTTGTTTTAAGAACGTATATTTTTTTACAGCACTTGGAATAACAGCTAAAAGTGGCAGCTTCTTAGAGTTTATTTGAATGCAGGTTGTCTTCGACCTACCACAGTTCATTTAGCGACCGTTCAAAGTTGCAACAGCACTGAGAAAAGAGGACCATTTTTCACACTTATGACGGGTGCAATATCCACGTGGTCACGTGATTAAAATTTGAACCCTTGGCAGCTGACTCGGGTGATCCCGTTGCAACCTTCTGGCTGGCAAAGTAAAAGGGAAAGCCAGAATCACTTAACAACCGTGTCACTCATTTAACAACTGCAGCGATTCACTTAACGACTTGAGGCACGGAAGGTCGTAAAACAGGGCAAAACTCATTCAACAGACATCTCCTCTTAGCAACAGAAATTTGGAGTTCCATGGAGGTCGTAAGTCGAAGCCTGCCTGTAGAGGGAGTCCTCAACTTGCAACGGTTTGCTTAGCAACCCGTTCAAAGCTACAACGACACCGAAAAAAATTGATTTATGATTGGTCCCCTTGCTGGACAGCTGGCTTTGTAACCGATTAAATGTCTTCTTCTTTTTTGCAAAATGCCTTCTTTCTCTCACTTTGCGTCAAGATAAAATTGTGGATCATTAAGGATATTTTAAAAAGAAACCAGGAGCCCGCCAGAGGTTGCAAATCGTGGGAGATCCGTCCTCGACATTTTATTTCATTTCTTAAATTTGCACGCTGGGAAAAAAAACGAAACGAAAGAAGAACCAACTCTTAAAAAAAAAAAGTTTCCAACAGCAACCCACATAATCGCAGCTCTCTGGATTCATCCTCCCTCTTGTAGATGGCTTAGTTTGTGTCTTGAATGTTAATTTCTGGCTTTTAAAAAGTGATTTTTGAACAGTTTCTCAATCTTGGCCATGCCCCTGGTGGAAACATATCTCTAGTTTATGGTTCCTCTCTTGAGTTTGGCGTCCTTCCCAGTGTGTGTTCCGATATCTGTGGACGTCTTCAAGCCCTTATCTTGCCTGGTTCCCTTAATGGCTTCAGTGTGGTTTGTGTTGTTTTTGCTCTTTATAATTTATAGGCATTTTTAGTTGAAACGGCATTTCCTCCTTTGCGTAACTGTTTGTGGGGGAGTTTTTTTGTCTCCAGTCAAGGATATTTGGAGCTTGGAAGCAAAGTGAAGGAATAAAAGGGGCTTCACCTGTTTTTTTGTGACTGTGTTTATTTTGTATCCCACCCTGGGTCATCACAGGCTACTTGAAGCTATGCTGGCTGGGGCATTCTGGGAGTTGATGTCCACCCGTCTTCAAGGGATCAAGTTTGCAACAGCACTAAAACAAGTGACTTATTCCCAGTCCTCACACTTATGACCATCACAGCATTTCCCCCACCGTCCCATGATCAAAATTCGGCCTATGCCATTTACAACGTCACGCGATTCCCCACGTATGACCTTCCCAGCTGGCTTCTGACAAGCTAAGCCAATGGGAAAAGCCAGATTTACTTAAGGGCCGTGTGGTTTATTTAACGACCGTATCGATTTGACTTTTAACACCGACTTTTCACGCAGGGCGTGAAACAGGGCCAAAACTCACTTCTAAACCGCCTCGCTTAGAAACGTTGGGCTCTGACATTGTCATAAAGCGAGGACTTCCCCCCGTTGTGCATGAAAAACCTTGGTGCATTTCTGTGCAAAATCCGTGCCAGTTTTTTCAGGCTGTCTGTATCCCACTGGGCACAAAGGATGGGGGATTTGGGGGGAGCTGGCAGTGCCCGGGGGCCCCAGGAGAGCTCCATATTGCAGATACAGAGTTGGAAGGGGGTCTTGTAGGTCATCCAGTCCAACCCCACCCACCAAAGCAGGCCCTACACCGTTTCTGGCAAGATGGCTTGGGTTTGGGAGGGGCACAAGAGGCTGTCAAAACAAGCCACGCCTAGCCCACAATGCCAGGGCAATCTGCTCCCATCCTGGCTAAAAGAAAAGCTGGGAAGGATGCCCAGAGCGATGGGGGGTGGGCTAGATGACCCAAAGCTTTCCTCACCCCCCCAAAAAAAAGCTGGGAAAGAGGAGAAGGGGCACCTCTGTGCTTGGCAGGGCAGCCAGGGTTGAGTTGGCACCCACGAAAGGAGGGGCATGGGATCAGGGTGCCCTGGCATGAGTGTGTGTGTGTGCGTGTGTGTGTGTGTGTCACATACACAGAGTTGTGCCTGCATGGAGTCTCCCGGTGCTGTTTTGGGGTCGCTATGCCCACTGCACATGCTCTCTTGCCCTCTTTCTCCTGGAGGGGATGCGGGACCCCTTCCTCGCCACCTTACCACTGGCAGGCAGCCTCTGGGCGAGTGCAGAGTGTCCCAGAGGGCCCCTTCATCGTCTCTGCCCACCTCCTCCTCCTCCTCCTACCCGGCGGCAATGCAGCCTCTGGGCGAGTGCAGAGCGCCCTGGGGTTTCCCGTTTTTCTCTCCCTCTTGCAGGACAGACTCGCTTCCAGCAATGCAGCCTCTGAGCGTGTGCAGATTGCCCCACAGCCCCAGACATTGCATTGCTGGAGGGGGAGACCGGGCACTCTGCACGCGCCCAGAGGTCGTCCTGCCGCGGGGTAGGAATTAAAAAAAAGAGGCCCCGGGGTGCTCTGTATTGGTCCATGGCTGGAGGGGAGACGGGGTCCCTTTTTCTCTCCCTACCCTCTGGCAAGGCAGCCTCTGGGCCAGTGCAGAGTGCCCCGCAACCCCTTCATGGTCTCCCCACCAGCCATGGGCCAATGCAGAGCGCCCGAGGCCTCATTTTTTTATTCCTGCCCCGCGGCAGGACAACCTCTGGGCGCGTGCAGAGCGGTTGACCGCCTCCCTCTCCCTGCAACGCAACCTCTGAGTGAGTGCAGAGCGCAGCGCGGACCTTTTTCACCGCCTCCCCTCCAACCACGCGGCCTCTGAGCGTGTGCAGAGCGCTTCGCGACCCTTCGCCGTCTCCCCTCCAGCAACGCGACCTCTGGGCCAGTGCAGAGCGCCCCCTTTTCCACCGCCTCCCCCAGCAACGCAACCTCTGAGCGCGTGCAGAGCCAGCGCGACCCCACCTCTCCCTCCAGCAACGCAACCTCTGGGCCAGTGCAGAGCGCCCCTTTTCCACCGCCTTCCCCACCCCCAGCAACGCAGCCTCTGAGCGCGTGCAGAGCGCTTCGCGACCCTTCGTCGTCTCCCCTCCAGCAACGCAACCTCTGGGCCAGTGCAGAGCGCAGCGCGGACCTTCTTCCATTCCCCCCTCCCCTCTCCCTCCCTCCAAATTGGCAAGGCAGCCTCTGGGCGTGTGCAGAGCGCCCCTTCCTTCCCCCTTCCCCCGCCACCCGAGCGCGCCACTCACAGGCTTGCACGAGATCCAAGAAGCGCGCCTTCTGCGCCCGGTCGCGCTGCTGCAGCTGCCGGACGACGTGGCGCTTCCAGGGACGGTGGCAGCACAACGAGGCTCCTTCGGCCATGGCCGAGCCCTTGGCGCTGCCCGGAGGTCCGAGCGGGCCCGGGGCGGGGAAGAGTTGGAGGAGGAGGGGAGGTGGTGGGGAGGAGAGAAGTCCCCGTGGCGTCATCGGGAGGGGCGGGGCCAGAACGGGGGAATCCCGGCGCTCCCCGCTTCGCCAACCTGGCGCCCGCTGCACCTCTTTCCCGGCCTCTGCAGCTCGTGGCATGCATGGGGGCTGTAGTTGCTACTCCACCCACCCGCGCTCAGCCGGCCCACGAAGCGGGGGCGACGTTTTGGGGAGAAGAGGGGCTGGGGGGGGGGAAGGGAAAGGCTGGGCGCTCTCTGCCCCGGCATCCCTGCGCCCGCGGCCGCCCGGAAAGGCGTTTTTACCTGCTGTTGTAGCCCCGTCCCGTCCTCTCAGCTCCGACCCTTGCAAGCCCTCGGCCTCGGTTCCGAGCCGGGAGCGCCCGGTGAGATTTCATGCCGCGCTGGTTGGCCCCAGCGGATCCCGCGCCTTCCGATTTGCAAACTGTAGGGAACGCCTCGATAGGAGGGCATCTCTCGAGCTCCGGGTTGAAACGGTGGGGTCCTTGAGGGGGTCTCTCTCTGAGCTGGGTGGGTTTCTTGGAGGCGTTTCATGGCCCAGCTAGGGAATACCGTCGGTGCTAGAAGAGAATGGAGTTTGCAAGGGGGGAGGAGGAGGAGGAGGAGTTGGAGTTCTATGGGTTCTTGGTGTGCTGTGGGTTTAGTGGTTTTCTTGCAGACATTGGATGACCCAACAAAATGACGTTATCTGTAGTAAAAGGGAGTGAGGTTTGCAGGGAGGAGGAGAAGGAGAAGAAGAAGAAGAAGAAGGGAGGAGGAAGAGAAGAAGGGAGGAGGAGGAAGGAGGAGAAGAGGAGGAGAAGAAGAAGAAGAAGGGGAGGAGGAGGAAGGAAGGAGGAAGAGAAGAAGGGAGCAGGAGGGAGGAGGAGGAGAAGGGGAGGAGAAGGAGAAGAAGGGGAGGAGGAAGGAGGAGGAGGAGGAAAGAGGAGGAAGAGAAGGGAGGAGGAAGGAGGAGAAGAGGAGGAAGGAGGAGAAGAGGAAGAGAAGGGAGGAGGAAGGAGGAGAAAGGGAGGAGGAGAAGAAGAAGAAGAGGGAGGAGGAGGAGGAGGAGGAGAGAAGAAGGAGGAAGAGGTGGAGGAGAAAGGAGGAGGAGAGAGGAGGAGAAGAAGAAGGGGAGGGGGAGGAAGGAAGGAGGAAGAGAAGAAGGGAGCAGGAGGGAGGAGAAGGAGAAGAAGGGAGGAGGAAGGAGGAAGGAGTAGGAGGAGGAAGAGAAGAAGGGAGGAGGAAGGAGAAGAAGAGAAAGAAGGGAGGAGGAAGGAGGAGAAGGGGAGGAGGAGAAGAAGAAGAGGAAGAGGGAGGAGGAGGAGGAGGAGAGGAGGAAGGAAGGAGGAAGAGAAGAAGGGAGCAGGAGGGAGGAGAAGGAGAAGAAGGGAGGAGGAAGGAGTAGGAGGAGGAAGAGAAGAAGGGAGGAGGAGGAAGGAGGAGAAGAGGAAGAGAAGAAGGGAGGAGGAGAAGGGGAGGAGGAGAAGAAGAAGAGGAAGAGGTAGAAGAGGAGGAGGAGAAGAGGAGGAAGAAGAGGAGGAGGAGAAGAAGAGGAGGAGGAGGAGGAGAAGAGAAGGAGGAAGAGGTGACCTCAGTAGTGATCTCTGAGCTTGGTTGTTTTCTTGGAGATTATTTCATGACCCAACTACTGTAGGTAATATCATCAGATGACAGGAGGTTTTATGGAGAGGAGTAAGAGGTGGAGGTGGAGGAGAAATATGGCATCCTTAGTGCTCTCTGAACTACGCTCTCTGTTTTTGCAGGTGTTTCATGACCCAGCAAGGTAACATCATCAGTACTAGAAGATGGTGTGTGTGTGTGTGTGTGTGTGTGTGTAGAGGAGGAGGAGGAGGAGGAGGAGCATTGTAGGGTTCTGGTACTCTGTGAGCTGAGTGTTTTCCTTCCTTCAGGGGGGTGAGAAGGAGGACGAAGGATCTTACAAGAAGGAGAAGGAGAAGAAGCAAACTCCCTGGGGGCCTGAACGAAGGGACCCCCACTGCCAGATGTGGCAGCCAAGACTCAAAACCAGGATTGGGTCATTCCTGCTGGCGTTTTCCCTCCCTCCTTCCCTCCCCGGAACCATTTGCAATCTGAACTCCACGTCCGGTCGTGATGGGGAAATGGTTTTAGCCAGTTCAGAAGATCAGAATAAAGCTGTCTGTCAACAAAGCGAGCAGGCCATGGGAAGAGAGACCCACATAAGCGCACCCACATGCCTACTGTCCTGGTCTTAATGTTCCCTTTTATTCGTATCTATTTCATGTATTAATAATCGTGTTTAAGAGAGTATCTGGGCAGAGGTGGAAATTTGATTCCGGGGAAAGAAAAAAGGAACATTAATGGAGGCTTGCAGAAAAGAACTGAATGGAGACAGGAAGGAGATAAAAATGCATTTTAAGCTGATTAATATAATACAGCAATGTTAGTTTGCCAGATGTTGTGAAACAGCACCCCCCCCAAAAATCTTAAACGATTAAACTACTAACTCTATTTACCAATTGTTAGCTTGTCTTCTATTAATAACAAAATAGCTAACAGAGAAAATTATATTATTATACGAATCAACATTATTATTGTATTATATGAATCAGCATTATTATAATATATTAATCAGCAGTATTATATTAATCAGCATTCAACTAGGAAGGATGTTATGTGTATATGTATATGTGTTAAGATTTTTTTCTCTTTAAAAGATACTTTTTAATGTTTTTCTTTACTGTGGGTTTTTTTTTTAATTATTCTTTTGTCCTTTTTAAAAACACTTTGGTATTTGGTATTTTAACCTTCTTTGAATAAACTAAATAATTCTGGGGGGAAAAAGAATTTTAAGCTCCTGTCTGCTAATCGTGCGGTGTTTTAAAGTAAACTGGGTAGGAACTGCCAGCTGCAGGAAATGAAAAGAAAAAGGACAAAGGAAGGCCAAAGAGGTTGCAGGTAATCCTCAACTTACGACGACAACTGAGCCCAAAATTTATGTTGCTAAGTGAGGCATTTTAATACTATGATGATGCTACTTCGTTGGGTCATGAAACATCTGCTAAAAAGTGAGTTGGAAGTTGCCTTTTTCTTTCCTTTCCGTCTTTTATACCATAGTTTTCCCCCCCACTTTTTTTCCTCCTGGTTTTCTATCACTTTTTTTGAAATTGCCTTTGCCTTTTTTTATAATGTCGATAAAGTCACTTTAAAAAGCCTGAAACAAAACCAAAAAGAGACATTGGTGTAGCTTTGAGACCGAACGATAGAACGGCATGCCGTGAGCTGCTCGGTGAAATGCGAACAGAAATGTCTCGATGTAAGGTGGGTGGAAAACACACCTGGTGTAAACTGAGGCCCCATCAGGTGAGTCACCTGTTATGGCAGGCAGCTTCTTGTTGTGGCAGGTTCAAGGCCAGGAACACAAAAGAGGCAAAAGTGAAAGTTGTAATTTCGGGTACAAAGTTCCAAAAAAACGATGTTTGCTTTGGAGTCGGGTGTTTTCTTAATAAACAAGCAAACCAGGCCAAAGCATGCAGAGGGAAGCAAAGAATAAAAGTCTCTTGTGGAAGTGAATCTTAGCAAATCTTTTCGTGACCGCAGGCGGTCCTGGGTTTACGACCAGGGGTGCGATTCAAAAATCCCAACAACCGGTTCTCTGTCCGGTTGCTGGGTGGGCGTGGCCATGGTGGGTGTGGCCTACCGGAACTTCTGGGAGGGCGTTTTGCCTCCCCAGAGTCCGGAGGCTTCCTGGGCCTCTGGGAGGCGAAAACAGCCTCCCTGGATTCCGGAGGCCCTCCGAAGCTGGAAACAGGCCCTTCCAGACTTCTGGAACTTCCGGGAAGGCTGTTTTTCGCCTCCCTCAGATTCTGGAGGCTTCCTCGGCCTCTGGGAGGGCGAAACAGCCTCCCAGGCTCTGGAAGCTGGAAACAGGCCCATTTCTGACTTCTGGAACTTCCAGGAGGGCCGTTTTGCCTTCCCCAGAGTCCGGAGCCTTCCTCAGGTCTCTGGGAGGGTGAAACAGCCTCCCTGGATTCCGGAGGCCCTCCGAGCTGGAAACAGGCCCCTTTCCAGACTTCTGGAACTTCCAGGAAGGCTGTTTTTCGCCTCCCTCAGATTCTGGAGGCTTCCTTGGGCCTCTGGGAGGGCAAAAATGGCCTCCCGGGCTCCAGAAACCGGAAACAGGCCTGTTTCCAGACTTCCGGGAATTTCCGGGAGGGCCATTTTTCACTTTCCCCAGAGTCCGGAGGCTTCCTCGGGCCTCTGGGAGGGCGAAACAGCCTCCCCCGGGCTCCAGAAGCCAGAAACAGGCCTGTTTCCGGACTCCTGGAACTTCCAGGAGGGCCGTTTTTGCCTTCCCAGAGTCCGGAGGCTTCCTCAGGTCTCTGGCAGGGTGAAAACAGCCTCCCTGGATTCCGGAGGCCCTCCGAAGCTGGAAACAGGCCCCTTTCCAGACTTCCGGGAGGGCCATTTTTCGCCTCCTCAGATTCCGGAGGCTTCCTCGGCCTCTGGGAGGACGAAACAGCCTCCCCGGCTCCAGAAACCGGAAACAGGCCTGTTTCCAGACTTCTGGAATTTCTTCTGGTCTCTGGGAGGGTGAAAACAGCCTCCCTGGATTCCGGAGGCCGTCCGAAGCTGGAAACTGGCCCCTTTCCAGACTTCCGGAACTTCCGGGAAGGCCGTTTCACCTTCCCCAGAGTCCAGAGGCTTCCCTCAGGCCCAAGTGCAGGGTCCACGCAGAGGCTCTGGGAGGGCAAAAACAGCCTCCCTGGGCTCCAGAAGCTGGAAACAGGCATGTTTCCGGACTTCTGGAACTTTTGCGAGGGCTTTTTTTCACCCTCCCGGAGCCTCCATGGGGACCCTGCACGTACTTGCATCCAAAATGGGCTACGTGGAGATTCCGGGGAGGGGAGGGGAGGGAAGGGGTAGGTAGGGCCAGCCACTCAGTTCAACTACGGGTTCGGCAAATCAGATGTAATTTAATAACCAGTTCGCCCGAACCGGGCCAAACCGGCTGAATCCCACCCCTGCTTATGACTGACTTTGCCTCTTACACTAAGAAAAAGTGACTTATTAGGAAGCGGCTCCAGGTAGTCCAGTTCATTTAATGAACATTCGAATTTAACAGCGGCACAATGGGAAAAAGTAACTTACGATTGTTTTTCACACGTATGACGGCTGCAGCATCCGCATGGCCATGTGATTTAACATGTGGATGCTTGACAACAGACTCACACTGATGACGGTCGCCGTGTCCCAGAGTCACATGATTTGCGACCTTCTCACAGACCAAGGCAATGGGGAAAGCCAGACTCACTTAACGACCGTGTTACTAACTTAACAACGGCAGTGATTCATTTGAACATGTTTGCAAAGGAAGATCGTCAAATGGGCCAGTTCACTTAGCAGCTGCTTCACTTAGCAACAGAAATTCGGGGTTCAATGGCGGTCGTATGTCGAGGACTACCTAACTGAAATGTACGTTTAACCTGTATTGTTTTTCAGGGTGGCAAACTCACAACCACAGAATGCTGGGAAAGCCATAAACTTTTATACCTGAATTACTTTCTAAAGTTGATTTAACTGGGATGAACAGATCTGACTTGTGTTGTTAGAATAAATGAGCTGGAAGGGACCTTGTAGGTCATGTAGTCCAACCCCCCCGCCCAAGCAGGAGACCCAACAGATGGCAGTCCAGTCTCATCTTGAAAGCTTCCAGGAGTGAAACTCCCATAACTTCTGTTCCATGGTTGATTGTTCTCACTGTTAGAAAAATTCTTCTTATTTCCAGGTTGAATCTCTCCTTGTTCAGTTTCCATCCATCATTCCTTGTCTGGCCTTCAGATGCTTTAGAAAATAGCTTGACCCCTTCTCCTCCTCTCTGGGGCAGCCCCTCAAATATTGGAAGATGCTCTCCTGTCTCCCCTGGTCCTTCTCTTCCCTAGACTAGCCATGCCTAGTTCCTGCAACCGTTCATCGTATGTTTTAGCCTCCAGTCCCCTAATCATCCTGGTTGCTCTTCTCTGCACTTTTTCTAGAGTCTCAACATCTTTTTTATAATGTGGTGACCAAAACTGGATGCAGTACTCTAGGTGTGGTCTTACTAAGGCCTTATAAAGTGGTATTAACACATCAAGTGATCTCGATTCTATCCCTCTGTTTATGTAGCCTCGGATTGCATCGGCCTTTTTGGCTGCTGCAGCACACGGCTGGCTCCTATGGAAAGGATTATCCACTCGGACTCAAGCCCAGGGCCTATTGGTTCTCTTAGCGCAATGCAGTCAATGCAGCCAGATTTTCACACCGGTGTTTCTAGTTGTGCATATTTACAGCAAGACGGGAGGGGGAGAAATCCCCCCCCCACTCAAATTAGCATACAATAATTACATGCCAATTACAATCTGCATTCATGGTAAATGAGTTTGAAACAGGCTTTTGTGATTTATGCTGCTAAATTTCCAATTAAGGTTCAGCTTGACATATGGATCAATCGCCCACGATAGAATGCGAAACAGAAGATAAGCGCCCAAAGACCCATTAAAAACAGTGATCAAAATGCAGCATATACAAGTTTTTGGCTCCTTTAGCTCCTGTTAATAAGAAAATAAATCTTGTGCAATGAAGAACCTGGGTATGGAAGAGGAACCGATCATAATATAATTTATCTTCAAACTACCTAGCATTTAAAACTTAAATTAAAAGTAAAACCAGGGCCTTGATCTAAGCTTGGAAACAGACTTAAAAAATAAAACACTTAAAAGTGTTTTCCTTATCCTAGCTAGTCAGAATAAAAATCCTTTTTCCAAAGTGTATTTTCAAGTTGCTTTGGACGGCAGTTTCAGATACCATCCATACACAGGTAGTCCTTGATTTAGAATCATTCATTTAACGACTGTTCAAAGTTACGACGACACTGAAAAAAAGTGAGTTATAACCGGTCGGTCCTCGCACTTGCAACCGTCATAACATCCCTACGTTCACGTGATCAAAATCCAGGTGCTTGGCAACAGCGGTATGTACCGCCCTCAACTTATGATCCCAAGTGACCCCCCCAAAGTTGACGTTAAGTGGGTTTTGCTCCATTTTACAAATTTTCCTTTCCACCATTGTTAAGTGAGTCACACGGTTGTTAAATGAATCGGGTTTTCCTCCTTGATTTTGCCTGTCGGAAGGTCGCCAAAGGGGACGGGATGCTGCAACCGTCATAAATGTGAGTCATTGTGAAGAAATAACATACACTGCTCAAAAAAATAAAGGGAACACAAAAAATAAGACCTCCTGGATCTGAATGAATGAAATATTCTTATTAAATGCTTTGTTCATTACATAGTTGAATGTGCTGACAACAAAATCACACAAAAATTATCAATGGAAATCAAAGTCCACTTTTTTTCCAGTGCCGTTGTTAACTTCAAACGGCCGCTAAATGAACCCTTGTCAGTCGAGCACTCCCTGTATTTACAACGGTTGCAGCGTCATATGATCACCTTGTACGACCTTCCCAGCCGGCTTCCGATAAGCACAGCTGATGAGGGAGGAGAGAAAAGAAGGGAGGGAGTGGGAGGAAGGAAAGAAGGAAGGAGAGAAAGGAAGGAAGGAGAGAAAGGAATGGAGGGAGGGAGTCAGGGAGGGAGGAAGGAAAGAAGGAAGGAGAGAAAAGGAGGGAGGGGAGAAAAGAGGGAGGGAGTCAGAGGGAGGGACGGAGAAAGAAGGAAGGAAGAGGGAAGGAAGGAAGAGAAAAGAATGGAGGGAGGAGAGAAAGAAGGAGGGAGTGGGAGGAAGGAAAGGGAAGGAAGGAAGAAGGAAGGAGAGAAAAGAATGGAGGGAGGGAGAGGGAGGGAGGAAGGAAAGAGGAAGGAGAGAAAGGAGGAGGGAGAAAGAGGGGGGTCAGGGAGGGACGGAGGAAAGAAGGAAGGAAGGGGAAGGAACAGGAAGAAGGAAGGAGAGAAAGAATGGAGGGAGGAGAGAAAGGAGGGAGGGAGTCAGGGAGGGAGGAAGGAGAAGGAAGGAGAGAAAGAATGGAGGGAGGGAGGAGGAGGGACGGAGGAAAGAAGGAAGGAAGGGGGAAGGAAGGAAAGAAGGAAGGGAGAAAAGAATGGAGGGAGGAGAGAAAAGGAGGGAGGGAGTGGGAGGAAGGAAAGGGGAAGGGAGGAGAACAGGGAAGGGGAAGGAAGGAAAGGAAGGAGAGAAAAGAATGGAGGGAGGGGAGAAAAGAGGGAGGGAGTCAGAGGGAGGGATGGAGGAAAGAAGGAAGGAAGGGGGAAGGAAGGAGAACGGAAGGAGAAGGAAGGAAAGAAGGAAGGAGAGAAAATGGAGGGAGGAGAGAAAGGGGAGGGAGGGAGTCGGAGGGAGGAAGGAAAGAAGGAAGAAAGGGGGGAGGAAGGGGAGAAAAGAATGGAGGGAGGAGAGAAAAGGAGGGAGGGACTGGGAGGAAGGAAAGGAAGGAAAGGGAGAGAATACCCATTCCTAAGAGGTCTGTAAGGGACTTGCATAAGTCCACCATCGTGCCTACCGTCCCTGTCCTATTGTCCCCATTTATTCGTGCCTATTTCCTGTATTCCTACCCATGTTGATACTTATACCTATTATCTTGTAAGCGATTGACGAATCAAATCAATCAATAAAATAAATAAATGGGAGAGAGAGATCTTTAAAACACGAGGATGCGATCTTGAAAAACACGTCCTGCAGAGGGCACACCAAGACAGCAAGTAGCTGCTTTATGACCTGGAGGAAATTCTCATTTTAACTCCCGCTGGAAGAAAACTTGAAGGAGGCCAAGTGGAAGAGCTAAAGGAGACCACGGTTTTTCCTCAAGAGTTCTGGGAGGTGATTTCTGCTGGGCCAGGCAGACGTGCAACGAAATGAAATGCAAATAATGGTTAAAAAAAAGGGTCACTTTATTTGAAGACTGGAAGTGTCCAAGCCCAAAAAACAGGAATATTTTACGCAACGGCAGAAGAAATACTGCGAGGATTTTGTACTGTCGAGAAAACGATGGTGAAATGTATCAACGTATTTTTCTTTTATAGATATATTGGTATGTATTTGAATATGTTCATGTTCCATAAAGGTTTTTTCTTTTTAATTAAAAAAAAAAAAAAAGAAGAAGATGCCAAAGGAAAAAGAAGGGGTCGGATAGGACTCAACAGGCCTAGGTGGCAAAAGTGACGTCTAATCTGGATTTCCCGGCTCTGGAGGTGGACATGGCACTTTTCAATTCCGTGCTTTTCACGTACGGGGTGCTTCTCTGGTTTTCCACTGCAATGGCAGTTCTGGACTTTTTGAGCCTCCCGGAAGAAGTGCTCCTTAAGCCGCTACGTGACCGCTTTACACCTGTCTTGGAGGATTTGCCCCTGAGGCCTCCCTAGAAGAAAACATAGAATCACCTTAAGGAGAAGAGGAAAAGGAGGAGGAAGAGGAAGAAGAGGAGGAAGAGGAGGAGGGGGGAGAGGAAGAGCAAAAAGAGGGGGAAGAAAAGGGGAAGAGGAGGAAGAGGAAGGAGGAAGAGGAGGAGGAAAAGGAGGGGGAAGAGGAGGAAGAGGAGGAAGAGGAGGAGGGAGGAGAGGAGAGGAAGAGCAAAAAGAGGGGGAAGAAAAGGGGAAGAGGAGGAAGAGGAAGGAGGAAGAGGAGGAGGAAAAGGAGGGGGAAGAAGAAGAGGAAAAGGAAGAAGGCAGAAGAAGAGGAGGAAGGGGAGGAGGAGGGGAAGAGGACGAGGAAGGAAGAGGAAGAAGAGGAGGGCAACTAGGGCAACTTGATGAGCTGTGGACTTCCACTCCCAGAATTCCTGAGCCAACTATGGCCCCTTTATGACCCATGGACTTCAACTCCCAGAATTCCTGAGCCAACTATGGCTCCTTTACAACCTATGGACTTCAACTCCCAGAATTCCTGAGCCAAATATGGCCCCTTTACAACCTATGGACTTCAACTCCCAGAATTCCTGAGCCAACTATGGCTCCTTTACAACCTATGGACTTCAACTCCCAGAATTCTTGGGCCAAATATGGCTCCTTTACAACCTATGGACTTCCACTCCCAGAATTCCTGAGCCAAATATGGCCCCTGTCAGGATTCCGGCAGTTACCCCAATTAAATCATGAGTCTCGAGCCAAACTTTCATTGTCACCTTTGACCCTGGTTTTCCCCCAACTCTGGGTGTATCGTAATTCATATTCTCCAATGGGACACCTCCATAGTCAAGAGTCCTCAATCATGCTCCCAGTTAGATATTTGCACAGCAGAAACTTCAGTCACCTAGTTACTATCTTTGAAAAAATTTATGGAATGCAGTTTCGGTTTTCAAGCTGGTGCACTGCCCTTTCAAACCCCTTTCCCCCCTCCCTTTCAGTTGGCGACTCTAAAAAGACCATAGAAATAATTTATGAGTTGACAGCCCCTTTACGGCCCTGTGGACTTCCAGAATTCCTGAGCCAGCATTTCTACTGTCTTTTTAATTGAGATGAAATGCTAATTATATATTGCAAGTCCATCTATGCTATGCGGGATGCGGCATAAGTAAATAAATATTATTTCTGGGATGGCGGCAGGAGCCTCAATTGTGGCTATAAGTGAAGGACTATCTTGTGAGAATGTACAGGAAATCTTCCTTGTGACCACAACGGAGCCCAACATTTCTGGGAGACACTGGTTAAGCGAGTTTCGCTCCATTTTACAACTTTTCTTGGCGCAATTGTTGAGTGAATCGCTGCAGTTGTTAAATGAGCAACATGGTCGTTAAGTGAATCTGGCTGTTCCCCACTGACTCTGCTCGTCAGACGGTCGCCAAAGGGGAGCACGCACGTTGACCCCCTGGGTATGCCGCGACCGTCGTAAATACGACTCGGTTGCCGAGCTTCTGAATTTTGATCACGTGACCAACCACGGGGAGGCTGCAACAGTCGTAAGTGTGAAAAACAATGGTGCCCCCCTTTTTTTTCCAGTGCTGTTGTAACGGTCACTAAACGAACTGCTGTAAGTCAAGAACTGCCTGCAAAAGGGTTCTCCAGCGTTTGCCTTCAGAAAGGCTGGGCAACGGGTGTGTTTTGTGTGTGTGTGTGTGTGAATTAGGGGGTGAGACCCCTCCTCCACAATAAGAGGTTGGCACCCAGCTAATGCCAACATGGCCACTCCTAATAAATCATTTTTTTTTCACTCTTGAGAGATGCCCCTAGAGATTTATGATTTGAAGGGTGGATTGGTTGGAGCTCTGACAGCCAGCTGACACTAAAATACATCATTCATTAACCCCCATGACCCTGGTCTTCCCCCCACCCCCCCCGGATGTATATTCTCCAACGGGACACATCCATAGCCAAGAGTCATCAATCATGCTCTCCGGTAATAATCTTGCACGCCAACAGCTTCGGCTGCCTAGCAATTATCTGAAGCATTTAAGGAATGCACTGCTTTCCTCACTCCCTTTCTGCTGGCAACTAAAAAGAGCAAAGGAGTATTATTTTAGTTGTCACTTACTTTACTGGCCGATTTTTGGGGGCGTCGTTTGGGAATTGCCGCAATCCACTTAAAGCTGGAAAGGAAAGAGACGGTGTGAAGCTTTGGTGGATTCCAAGCAGGCGAGATGTGAAGGGACTGGAGGTTTTGTATTCAGCTGGTTCGAAGTGGTTCTGGCATACCGGTAGCAGACATTTTGAACTGGTTCGGAGAACCGGCAAATACCACCTCTGGCTGGCCCCTCCCCTCCCCATCGCTTCCAGGAGTCCCTACGCACCCCGTTTTGGCTCCCAGGGGGCTGCAGGGAAGCTTACTAGGCCCAAAATGGGGCTCAGGGGTGTGTGGCATGCCGCCCCCAGTGGCCCGTTTTGGCTCCCAGGGGGCTGCAGGGAGGTTTACTAGCCGGACGCACTCACAACTTGCACGCCTGGGATTCGAACGCGGCCACCTCCAGCCACCACCTCCTTCCTCCTATATCCCTGCACTTTACTCACAAGACGCCCACGTGACGTGAGATGAAAACTCCCCCTGCCAAGACGACCAGACCGGTCAGGGTGAAGAGACCGACAATGACGATGGTTGGCACTGGGGAATGAGAGAGAAAAGGACCCTGAACAGGGCTTGTGGCAGACAGACCATCCTGGGTGTATTTGTTCAAAACCGTGGTTTGGGGCAGCCAACGGTTGGGGATGTCTTCAGGGTGTGGGAAAGCAAAGTGGGCAGCCCCTGCTGAGACTCTGCCCATTGAATTGAGCTGGAAGGGACCTTGGAGGTCTTCTAGTCCAACCCCCTGCTCAAGAAGGATACCATTTTAGATAAGTGACTGTCTTAAAAACATCTGGGACAACACCAGGAGACGGGGAGTTCTAGTCCTGCCTTAGGCATGAAAGCCAGCTGGGTGACTTTGGGCCAATCACCAGGAGACGGGGAGTTCTAGTCCCGCCTTAGGCATGAAAGCTGGCTGGGTGACTTTGGGCCAATCACCAGGAGACGGGGAGTTCTAGTCCTGCCTTAGGCATGAAAGCCGGCTGGGTGACTGTGGGCCAATCACCAGGAGACGGGGAGTTCTAGTCCTGCCTTAGGCATGAAAGCCAGTTGGGTGACTGTGGGCCAATCACCAGGAGACGGGAGTTCTAGTCCTGCCTTAGGCATGAAAGCCAGTTGGGTGACTGTGGGCCAATCACCAGGAGACGGGGAGTTCTAGTCCCGCCTTAGGCATGAAAGCCAGTTGGGTGACTGTGGGCCAATCACCAGGAGATGGGGAGTTCTAGTCCTGCCTTAGGCATGAAAGCCAGCTGGGTGACTTTGGGCCAATCACCAGGAGACGGTGAGTTCTAGTCCTGCCTTAGGCATGAAAGCCAGCTGGGTGACTTTGGGCCAATCACCAGGAGACGGTGAGTTCTAGTCCTGCCTTAGGCATGAAAGCCAACTGATTTGAATGGGATGGGAGACCAAGAAAGAGACTCTGCTTACGCTGATAGGGTGGTGGGGGCCCACTGTCGATGCTCCCCCCAAACCCGGGTTCGGTGCACAAGGGAGGGGCCCATCCGTAAGAGCAATGGCAATTCCGGTTGCTGTTGCAGACCTGAAAGTGGAACAAGGAGACGGCCAGGATTGGCGGGGGTCCAATGGTCGCCTGGACAGACCCAGAAGGAAAAGCTTTGCGGTCACATTTTCCACCCTTTGCCAGAATATGTCCGCTGGTTCAGGCTTGTGTGAGACACAATTGTTGTTTACATGAGAAAGGAAGGCTGCTGCGAAGACTTTGGTTTGGAGTGAGGGCGTTGTGAGGCTGGGCTGAAACCGCCCTGCTTAAAGATGGATGCAGGATAGAGACAAGCTAGGAATATCGTCTAAAAGTCTGTGTCCTTGGCAACTTTTAAGACTTGTGGATTTCAACTCCCAGAATCCCCCAGCCAGCTATGCGCCCGAGGGGACGCTCGACCAGAGAAACCTCTGAGATAGGCTGGAGAAGGTCCCAGAAATTAGTGATGGCAGCCACACAATCACACAATCTCCTCCACCCTTTGATCCACACGTTCTTGTGGCCGCCATCGTCAGGGTTTTTTTTGGGGGGGGGTGGTGGAGGAGGAGGAGGACACCCTTGGATATGGATGATACTCCAGTTTGCCACTTACTCCTCGGTGTCTACACATGGACGGATCGCAGTCGAAATCCAGCACCGCCACATCCACGCACGATCTGTTTAAGCACATCTAGAGAAGGAGAAACAGGTGGTTTTTTTTTGGCACCCAAAGTCCAAGTTCTTAAAACTTGCAAAATGTCTGTCGGGATTCCAGGCCGTTTTAGCTCCCAGGAAGCTTCCCTGGGGGCCATGAAGGCAAAAATAAATACATAAATAAATAGAACATTGGGGCGCCACCCTCAACCCCCTACCTCCCCTTTTTGCCTCCTGGGCCTCAGGGAAGCTTCCTGGGCAAAGCAGTAAGACAGGGAGGGGATCCTGGAACAGCTGATCGTCAGAACCAGTAAGACAGGGAGGGATCCTAGAACAGCTGATCGTCGGGACCAGTAAGACAGGGAGGGGATCCTGGAACAGCTGATCGTTGGGACCAGTAAGACAGGGAGGGGATCCTAGAACAGCTGATCATCGGAACCAGTAAGACAGGGAGGGGATCCTAGAACACCTGATCGCGGAACCAGTAAGACAGGGAGGGGATCCTAGAACAGCTGATCGTCGGAACCAGTAAGACAGGGAGGGGATCCTGGAACAGCTGATCGTCGGAACCAGTAAGACAGGGAAGGGGATCCTGGAACAGCTGATCATCGAACCAGTAAGACAGGAGGGGATCCTAGAACAGCTGATCGTCGGAACCAGTAAGACAGGGAGGGGATCCTGGAACAGCTGATCGTCGGAACCAGTAAGACAGGGAGGGGATCCTGGAACAGCTGATCGTCGGAACCAGTAAGACAGGGAAGGGGATCCTGGAACAGCTGATCGTCGGAACCAGTAAGACAGGGAAGGGGATCCTGGAACAGCTGATCATCGGAACCAGTAAGACAGGGAGGGGATCCTAGAACAGCTGATCGTCGGAACCAGTAAGACAGGGAGGGGATCCTGGAACAGCTGATCGTCGGAACCAGTAAGACAGGGAAGGGGATCCTGGAACAGCTGATCGTCGGAACCAGTAAGACAGGGAGGGGATCCTAGAACAGCTGATCGTCGGAACCAGTAAGACAGGGAGGGGGATCCTGGAACAGCTGATCGTCGGAACCAGTAAGACAGGGAGGGGGATCCTGGAACAGCTGATCGTCGGAACCAGTAAGACAGGGAAGGGGATCCTGGAACAGCTGATCATCGGAACCAGTAAGACAGGGAGGGGATCCTAGAACAGCTGATGTCGGGACCAGTAAGACAGGGAGGGGGATCCTGGAACAGCTGATCGTTGGGACCAGTAAGACAGGGAGGGATCCTAGAACAGCTGATCATCGGAACCAGTAAGACAGGGAGGGGATCCTAGAACACCTGATCGTCGGAACCAGTAAGACAGGGAGGGGATCCTAGAACAGCTGATCGTCGGAACCAGTAAGACAGGGAGGGGATCCTGGAACAGCTGATCGTCGGAACCAGTAAGACAGGGAGGGGATCCTGGAACAGCTGATCACGGAACCAGTAAGACAGGGAGGGGATCCTGGAACAGCTGATCGTCGGAACCAGTAAGACAGGGAGGGGGATCCTGGAACAGCTGATCGTCGAAACCAGTAAGACAGGGGGGGGATCCTGGAACAGCTGATCGTTGGAACCAGTAAGACAGGGAGGGGATCCTAGAACAGCTGATCGTCGAAACCAGTAAGACAGGGAGGATCCTGGAACAGCTGATCGTTGGAACCAGTAAGACAGGGAGGGGATCCTGGAACAGCTGATCGTCGAAACCAGTAAGACAGGGAGGGGATCCTGGAACAGCTGATCGTTGGAACCAGTAAGACAGGGAGGGGGATCCTGGAACAGCTGATCGTCGAAACCAGTAAGACGGGGGATCCTGGAACAGCTGATCGTCGAAACCAGTAAGACAGGGAGGGGGATCCTGGAACAGCTGATCGTTGGAACCAGTAAGACAGGGAGGGGGATCCTGGAACAGCTGATCGTCGGAACAGCTTATCGTCAGGAGGAGGGGGAAAAAGAAATACCTTAAGGAGTGACTGGGCAGGGAAAGTGCAGTCAGCGATGTCGGGCATGGGCCGTCGCGCATGCCCGATAAGGACTGATTGGGTGGAGAGGGAGGGGGCCAGCCAGGGGAACGATTTTCCGGTTGTCCAAACTGCGCAGAATCATCACAACCCGTTCTATAGAACTGGCTGGAAACGGTAGAATTCCCCCCCCTGCCCCGCCCAGAGTCTCCAGTCACATGGTCCAATCAGCATCCAGCCCAGTTGCTAGGCGACCGTCAGTCTCCACCCTTTGGACACCTGCACCAACGTCCTTGGTTCCCAGAGGGAAAGAATTTTATTTTGGCTACGGCATCCTAGCCGGGGGTAGGCTTCGAAAATTTAGCAACCGGGTTCTCTGCCTGGTTGCCGGGTGGACGTGGCCTAGTCGGCCTCCTGCATCATGGGGCGGGGGGGCGTTTTCACCCTCCCTGGGCTGCGGTGGCTTTTTTGGGGCCTCCGTGTGGGTGAAAATGGCCTCCCCGGGCTCTGGAGGCCCTCTGGTCCGTTTCCGGCCTTCCGAAGCCTCTGGGAGGCCCATTTTTTGGCTTCCCTGAGCCTCCACGCAGGCCTTGTGCTTACTTGGGATCCAGAATGGCCGCATGGAGACTTCTGGGAGGGGCAGGTGGGCAGGTGGGCAGGTGGGCAGGTGGGCAGGGCCAGCCAAGGGTGGGATTTGCCAGTTCATCGAACTGTGCAGCTCCGGTGGCCTAGAGGTGGAGTTCTCACCTCACAATCAAGAGGGTGTGAGTTCGATCCTAGGCAGAGGCTTATCTTTCGAATGGACTCTCCTGCTTGGGCAGGGGGTTGGACTAGATGGCCTCCAAGGTCCCTTCCAACTCTGTTATTCTATGATTTTTATGAACCGATCATAAAATTAGCTACTGGTTCGCTAACAGTTCGCTTGAACCGGGGTGAACCGGTAGCGGCCCAACCCTGACCCCAGCTATCTCTACACCCCTCCTCTCCTTGGCCCCTTCACTCCAGGCTGTGTCAGCCCTGAAGGAATGAGAGAAGAAAGAAAGAAAGAAAGAAAGAAAGAAAGAAAGAAAGAAAGAAAGAAAAGAAGGAAGGAAGGAAGGAAGGAAGGAAGGAAGGAAGGAAAGAAAGAAGGAAAGAAAGGAAGAAGAAGAAAGAAAGAAAGAAAGAAAGAAAGAAAGAAAGAAAGAAAGAAAGAAAGAAAGAAAGAAAGAAAGAAAGAAAGAAAGAAAGAAAGAAAGAAAGAAGAAGAGGAACTTCCCACTAGAAAACTGCAAAAGGGAAAACAGCCACAGTGCAGCCAACTTCAGGGTTGACCCAAAGAAGTTTTGGAAACTGTTGATGACTCAGGACCAGGAAGGTGGTTGGGGCTCACCTTGTCGGGGCCGCAGGTGGTTCCATCTCGCGCGTCTCCCAGGTCATAGACATCCTCCCCCAGGTCAAATTCGGTCCCCCAACACACGACGTCCTCCACCGGAGTCTGGAGTACCTCTTGCCCCGTCGCGATGCTCGAGATTTTCCCCACGTTAATGCACTGCACTCGCCCACAGAGGACATCCCTAGTCGTAGAGTAAGACAGAAGAACCGAGTACTGTGTAGATCTTAAATCTGATTTTTTTTAAAAAAATAGGTATAATAACAGGAAAAATAAATAAATAAACAAAATGTATATTTAATATTGCATATTATCAGGATTCCAGCAGTTCCTCCCATTTAAATCCTGAGTCTCGAGCCAAACTTCCAAAACTTGAAAAGGATTTATTGGGAGTAATCATACCAGCACTGCCTGGGTGTAGCCGATTCTTGGGCACATCATTGACTGTCACCCTTGACCCTGTTTCCCCCACCTCCACCCCTCCTGGGTGTATCATAATTCCTATTCTCCAATGGGACACCTCCCTAGCCCAGAGTCATCAATCATGGTCTCCAGTGAGAATTCTGCACAGCAGAAACTTCGATCACCTAGTTACTATCTTAGAAAACATTTATGGAATGCACTTTTGGTTTCCAAGCTGCTGCACTGCTCCCTCCTCCCTGTCTGTTGGCAACTCTAAAAAGACCAGAGACATATTTTATGCGTTGATACATATATTAACAGCAGCGTATTTGCTCAGCATTGGGAAAAAAATGAAGAAATACCACTCGATGAAGATATAATTAAGCAGATATCGGACTGTGCAGAAATGGACAGACTTACATTGAGGATTAAACAGAAAGGAGACGCAGAATACGACCAAAGGTGGTATTTATTTTATCAATGGCTGGGAAAAACGGGTAAAGTTTAGGAATATAATTTGTACTGTCAAGCAAACAAAAATAGCCCAGACAACACGGTGTTTATTAAGCACTAAATAAATGTAATAGTAGAAAATTAATAAAACTTTATTTTGAAAAAAAGAAACAAAAAGAACCGAAAACTGTGTAACTGGTCGCTGTAATTTCACATTTTGCTGTACGGTTAGTCCCCAACTTACAACCACAATTGAGCTCCAAAGTTGATGGCGCTTAGTCAAAAACCTTGGTTAAATGAATTTCGCCCTGTTTTACGACATGTCTTGCTATGGTTGTTAAGTGGATCGCTGCCCTTGTTAAATTGGTAAGACAGTTGTTCACTTCTGTTCATGAAAAGATCGCAAAAGGGGATGTGATGACCCAAAGGGGCATGGCACAAAGGCAACACAGTCAGATAATCAGTAGGAGTCCCTTTATTAGCTCCAAATTTGACCCCGCAATGTCCTGGTTACCTTCCGGGCTGGAGAAAAACTCTCCCAGGAACAGCCTTGGGCTGCAGGGAATCAAGCCCAAAACATGAGCAACAAAAACTGTAACTATAAGCCCAATCAAGGCAAAATGAGGTCATTAGTCTGGCAGGGCAGGAGCAAGAATTCCAGATGTGAAGGCACGGCAATAACTCAACACAGTTGGGAGGGTGCCAGGAACGCAGATAACCAAAGTCAACACAAGATAAAGTCACGTTTGCTCCCAGAAGATGCTGCACTGAGCTTGCATCTCTTTTAAAACTCTCCTTCTCAGGTGTGGCTAATGAAGGGAATCAGGGCCCTTTCCTCTCCCATAGGCCATGCAACCCACGTTGCTCCCTTCTCCGTTCCTCCCTGCATGCCCTAGGATGAAGAGGGGGTGGGCCTGGGTCTTCCTCTGAACTCCCTCTCCCTTGTTCTACCTCTCCTCTGCTCTGCCCAGCCGGACTTTGCCCTTCCCCAGTTCCCTCCGCAGCCAACGGAGCCACACTCCCGCGCCCTGTCAGCTGCTCGGCCTCCCCCTCTGAGTCAGATTCTGACAGGGGGGCATGACAGGGGATCACGTGACCCTGGTGATGCGGCAATGCTCATTGGTCGCTTTTGTCCAGTGCCGTTGTAACTTGGAATGGTCCCTAAATGAAGTGTTGTAAGTTGAGGACTACCTGTTGCTTTTGAAGGCTGTGTTTTTAACTCGTTTTGCCAGAGTGAATAATAAAGCCAAAACTGACTTTATTCCCTCGAGTGGCCATTGTCTCTGAATCAGGGGTGGGATTCAAATATCCCAGCAACCGATTCGCTGCCCAGTTGCTGGGTGGGCGTGGCCATGGTGGGTGTGGCTGACTGGGACTTCCTGTTTCCCATTTCCGGAGGGACTCCAGAGCCCAGGGAAGGCTGTTTTTGCCCTCCCAAGGATCCAGAGGCTGGAGGCCCACCGGAAGCTGGAAACAGGCCCATTTCTGGATTTCTAGAACTTCTGGGAGGGGCGTTTTTTCCCTCTCCCAGAGCCTCTGTGCAGACCCTGCACTTACCTGCATTGCGTAGAGGCTCCTGGGAGGGGAGGGGCAAGGTGTCAACTAAAAAACAATACTCCTTTAGTCTTTTAGTTGCCAGCAGGAAGGGACTGGGGAAAAGCAGTACATTCCTTAAATGCTTCGGATAACTGCTAGGCAGCCGAAGCTGTTGGCGCACAAGATTATTACTGGAGAGCATGATGGATGACTCTTGGCTATGGATGTGTCCCATTGGAGAATATACATCCAGGGGGTGGGGTGGGGGGGGGAAGACCAGGGTCAAGGGGGAAATGAATGGTGTATTTTAGTGTCGGCTGCACCCAGCTAACGCCGACATGGCCACTCCTAATAAATCAATGTTTTTCTGCTCTGAGAGATGCGGCTAGAGACTTAGGATTGGAATGGGGGGTGGATTTGTCGGAGCCCCGACACAGGATGGGCGGGGCCAGCTGGTTGGTTCAAATACCTGGTTCAGCAAACTAGATGTAACTTTAACATCCGGTTTGTTCGAACCAGTCCAAACCGGTGAAATCCCACCCCTGCTCTAGATCCAAAATAACCCTCCGTTTTCGCCTGGCACTTTGGCAAAACAGGGTCGCGCTCTGCTCTTTCAAACCACGGCTTGATGTTGGTCTCAGCACCGCTTGTGGGTTCACCCCCCCCCCCCCAGCCCCCAAATGTTCTCTGCCAGGCCTGAGCAAACCCCCGATGGGCAAGGAAGAAGCCGACATCCCGGAGAGCCCACTTACTCCTCCAGGCACTTCCGAAAAACCGAGCCATCCTTGCCACAGTTGCCAAAGCGGTCGCCGCGCATGTTCATCTCCTTGAAGCAGCTCAGAGGGGCTTCTTGGGCGTCTGGAAGGGGAAGCAGGCGCTTAAGGGAGGCACTGATGATGCTCGCTAGCTGGGTGGTGAAACGTCTGCAAGAAAACCTCCAGGGACCTCCAAGTCCTCCTCCTCCTCTCTTGCAAACCCCCCTCCCTTCTACCACTGATGATGTTGCCTAGTTGGGTCATGAAATGTCTGCAAGGAAACCACCAAACTCAGAGAGAAGCAAGGACCCACAGTTGTCATTCTCCTCCTCCTCCTCCTCCTCCTCCTCCTCACTGTAAACCCCACTTCCTTCTAGCACTGATGATGTTGCCTAGTTGGGTCATGAAATGTCTGCAAGGAAACCGCCAAGCTCTGGGGGCATCAAGGACATGCAGTCCATCTCCTCCTCCTCCTCCCTCCTCCTCCCCTCTTCTTCCTCCTCCTCCTCCTCCCTACAAACCCCACTCCTTTCTAGCACTGATGATGTTCCCTAGTTGGGTCATGAAACATCTCCAAGAAAACAACTAACATCATAGAGCACCAAGGATCCCATCCTCCTCCTCCTCCTCCTCCTCCTCTCCTCCTCATACCCCTCTCCCACTCCCTTCTAGCACTGATGATGTTCCCTAGTTGGGTCATGTAACGTCTCCAAGAAAACAACGAAGCTCAGAGAACACCAAGGACCCCAGTTTTCCTCCTCCTCCTCCTCCTCCTCCTCCTCCTCCTCCTCCTCCTCCTCCTCCTCCTCCTCCCTCCTCCAAGAAAACAGAGCTCAGAAACTTTCCTCCTCCTCCTCCTCCTCCTCCTCCTCCTCCTCCTCCTCCTCCTCCTCCTCCTCCTCCTCTTCTTCCTTCCCCTCCTCCCTAAAAACCCCACTTCCCTGATGTTGTTCCCTAGTTGGCTCATGAAATGTCTGCAAGGAAACCACCAAGTTCAGAGGACACCTAAGGATCCCACCGCCCTTCTCTTTCTCCTTCTCCTCCTTTTCCTCCTCCTCCTCTACTCCGAAAACCCTGCTCCCTTCTAGCACGGAGGATGTCACTTGGTTGGGTCATGAAGCATATTAAAGGAAACCACCCAGGACCCCATAGTCCTCCTCCTCCTCCTCCTCCCTTCCAGCATTGATGAGGTTCCCTAGTTGGGTCACGAAACGTCCGCCAGAAAACCGCCAAGCTCAGAGAGCCCCAAGGATGCCGCATCCGAACCCTGAGCTCCAGAGATTCTCTTCAGCCCTGCTCCACCTGCCCAGAGCCCAAGGACAGGTGGGCCTTACCTGGCCCAAAGAGAGCTTTGCAGTGTGTCTGGAGATCCAGGCAAAGCCCCAGGAAGCAGTGGTTGTGGTGGCCGCAGGGCGTCCCGTCTTGCTTGTAGACGTCCGTCGGACAGTCGTAGGAAGTGCCGTTGCAGAACTCGGGGAGGTCGCACTCCGAAGTGACTTCCCGGCATCGGGTTCCGGTTTCGGAAAACTAGCAGAGCCAAAAGGATTCAGGCTTATTCCGGTTCGGATGGTGCTCAGAAGTTGGCAGCTCCACCAAAAGTGACAGCCCACCCCGGGGCTGAAAATGTCCTGCTGTTCTTTGACTTTTCCAGAAGGATGGAAGGAAAAGAGGAGGGAGGGATGAAGGAAGAAAGGGAGAAAGGGAGGGGAGGAGAGAAGGAGAGGAAGAATTTGGGAGGGAAGGAAGGAAGGAAGAAAGGAAGGAAAGAAAATGGAAGGAGGAAAGAGATAATGAGAAAAGGAAGGAAGAGAGGAGGGAGGGAGGATGGAAGAAAGGGAGAAAGGGAGGGGGAGGAGAGAAGGAGAGGAATAATTTGGGGGAAGGAAGGAGGGAGGGAGGGAAGGAAGGAAGGAAGGAAGGAAGGAAGGAAGGAAGGAAGGAAGGAAGGAAGGAAGGAAGGAAGGAAAATGGAAGGAGGAAGGAGATAATGAGAAAAGGAAGGAAGGAAGGAAAGAAAATGGAAGGAGGAAAGAGATAATGAGAAAAGGAAGGAAGGAAGAGAGGAGGGAGGGAGGATGGAAGTAAAGAGAAAGGGGGATGGGGAGGAAGGAAGGAGAGGAAGAATTTGGGAAGGAAGGAGAAATGGAAGGAGGAAGGAGATAATGAGAAAAGGAAGGAAGGAAGGAAAGAAAATGGAAGGAGGAAAGAGATAATGAGAAAAGGAAGGAAGGAAGAGAGGAGGGAGGGAGGATGGAAGTAAAGAGAAAGGGGGATGGGGAGGAGAGAAGGAGAGGAAGAATTTGGGAGGGAGGAAGGAAGGAAATGGAAGGAGGAAAGAGATAATGAGAAAAGAAAGGAAGGAAAAGAGGAGGGAGGGATGAAGGAAGAAAGGGAGAAAGGGAGGGGAGGAGAGAAGGAGAGGAAGAATTTGGGGGAAGGAAGGAAGGAAGGAAGGAAGGAAGGAAGGAAGGAAGGAGATAATGAGAAAAGGAAGGAAGGAAGAGAGGAGGGAGGGAGGATGGAAGTAAAGAGAAAAGGGGGATGGGGAGGAAGGAAGGAGAGGAAGAATTTGGGAAGGAAGGAGAAATGGAAGGAGGAAGGAGATAATGAGAAAAGGAAGGAAGGAAGAGAGGAGGGAGGGAGGATGGAAGTAAAGAGAAAGGGGGAGGGGAGGAAGGAAGGAGAGGAAGAATTTGGGAAGGAAGGAAGGAGAAGGAAAGATGGAAGGAGGAAGGAGATAATGAGAAAAGGAAGGAAGGAAAAGACAAGGGATGGAGGAAGGAAGGAGAAAGGGAGGGGAGGAGGGAAGGAGGAAGAATTTGGGAAGGAAGGAAAGAGAAATGGAAGGAGGAAGGAGATAATGAAAAAAGAAAAGAAGGAAAAAGGGAGGGATGAAGGAAGGCAGGAGAAAGGGAGGGGGAGGAGGGAAGGAGAGGAAGAAGGGAAGGAAGGAAAAGAGGAGGGAGGGAGGAGAAAGGGAGGGGAGGAGGGGAGGAGAGGAAGAATTTGGGAAGGAAGGAAAGAAATGGAAAGAGGAAGGAGATAATGAGACAAAGGAGGAAAGAAGGAAGGAGAAATGGAAGGAGGAAGGGGATAAGGAAGGAAGGAAGGAAGGAAGGAAGGAAGGAAGGAAGGAAGGAAGGAAGGAAAGGAAGGAAGGAAGGAAGGAAGGAAGGAAGGAAGGAAGGGTTGCTTGGCTCTTACCTGACACTTCTCACAGCAGAGCCCGTAGAGGCAGTCGATGTCTTCTTTGAATTTGCACTCCTGGCAACACTCGTTCTTCCTGCACTCCTGCCACGAGAGGGAGGGCCGCCTTCTTCACCCCCATCCGTGCCCGAAGCCACCCCGAAAATCCCACCCCCGTCGCCCCCGCCCCCCGACATTAAAGGAATGGAAAACGTACGGCGGGTCCCTTGAGTTTCGGATATTTCTCATTCATGAGTACGATTTTGATGGCCGAGGAGCCCTCTTCCTGTCCAAAGAGAGAGACAGAGAGAGCAACGAGCGGCCCGTTTCTTACAATATCCCCGTCACAGAGATGCAGCAGGCAGCCCTCGACTTATGACCACAAGGGAGCTCAAAGATTCTTCTGGCTGGGTGGGACATTTATTAAGGGAGTTTTGCCCCGTTTTATACCTTTTACTACCCAGGTGCTTCGCTACGAAACTCTGTGGCTGGGCTTAGTTTTTGTGGAGGAAAATAAGGGGCGGCGGGAATTCTGCCTCTGCCTACCAGCATCCATCGGTATTCATCTGGCTAATGTCCTGTCAGTGTGTGAGAGAACTGAGGGCTGTTTGGAAACTGAAAGAGTATTTGCTGTGTGAGCAAGAAGGAGACAGCAAGGAGCCTGGGCGTGGCTTAGCTCAACTGTTCTGTACTAAAGCTGCTTGATGCTGGGAAACTGAAGGTGAAACTCCTCTGCTTGTGTTTTGCCTTTGCAAGAGATTTCTTTTTTTCAGGTGGGGAGTAAAACTCCTGAGAATCAGAGCATGTTAATAATAATGATAATATAGGAAATACTCTCAATGCTCTGATGGTGTTTTTGAAAAATCCTTTCTTAGTGAGCCCCTAGAAGCCAAGAGGAAGATATGGGCCAAATTTCAAGTTTGTAGGCTTTACGGTTCTGGAGATTTTGTGATGATGCGTGAGGGGCATTTCGCTTATATATAGAGAAAGAAAGAAAGAAAGAAGAAAGAAAGAAAGAAAGAAGAAAGAAAGAAAGAAAGAAAGAAAGAAAGAAAGAAAGAAAGAAAAGAAAGAAAGATATAGAAAGATAGATAGAAAGATAATAGATAGATAGATAGATAGATAGATAGATAGACAGACAATGATAGATAGATAGATAGATAGATAGATAGATGATAGATAGATAGAGATAGATAGATAGATAGATAGATGATAGATAGATAGATAGATAGATAGATAGATAGATAGATAGATAGATAGATAGATAGATAGAAAGATAGATAGATAGATAGATTGTTGGATAGATAGAGATAGATAGATAGATTGAGAGAGAGAGAGATAGATAGATAGATATATAGATAGATGATAGATAGATAGATAGATAGATAGATAGATAGATAGATAGATAGATAGATAGATAGATAGATAGATAGATAGATAGATAGATAGATAGATGATAGATAGATAAATGATAGATAGATAGATGATAGATAGATACAGAGGTAGATAGGATAGAGAGATAGATAGATCGAGAGAGAGAGAGAGAGAGAGGGACAGAGATAGATAGATAGAGATATACAGATAGAGATAGTGATAGAGATATAGAGATAGATAGAAGTTAGATTGCCAGAGTTGATAGATAGATAGATAGATAGATAGATAGATAGATAGATAGATAGATAGATAGATAGATAGATAGATAGATAGATAGATAGATAGGAGAGAGAGATAGACAGACATGATAGATAGATGATAGATAGATAGATAGATAGATAGATGATAGATAGATAGATGGATCATGTGATCCAGGGGCGATTGTGACCGTCATAATACGAGTCAGTTGCCAAGCCTCTGAATGTTGATCCCGTGACCCTGGGGAATGCTGCAACGGTCGCAAGTGTGAAAAACAGTCACAAGTCCCTTTTTCCAGTGCGGTTGTAACTTTGAACAGTCACTAAATGAATGGTCGTAAGTTAATAAACTACCTGCAGAGCTCAGTTAGCAGCAAACTCGGAGAGTTTTGAGTCTCCTTCTGCTATGCCAAGAGCAACCAAGATTAAATCAACTTCAATAACTCCAGAAGTTATGAATGCTCGAACCCTGGAAGTTTTTAAGGAGAGATTGGACAACCATTTGTCTGACGTGGTGGAGGGCAGGGGTGGGATTCAGCCGGTTCGGACTGGTTCGGGCGAACAGGTTTCCTGCCTAAGCAGGGGGGTTGGACTAGAAGACCTCCAAGGTCCCTTCCAACTCTGTGATTCTGTGTTCTAAGAGCTGCGAATCTTATGGAGGCCTTGTAAAATGATAAATCTTTAACAAACCAAGTTAAAAACACCCAAAGCGACATCTTTTGCATCAAGAAGCCATCTCATTTTCACAATATTGATGGACCAATAACTTACAGTTATGGTTTTAGGCTGTAGGTGGTTAGGAAATGAAAAACGATCACGAAATTTTGGCATCCACTGTTTAGAAAAGAGAGAGAGAATTGTAAAGATTTTGATGAATAGTTTATTATTATTATATTAGCATCATCTCTCTCCTCTCTCTTTCTTTCCCTCCTCTCTCTTTCTCTCTTTCTCTCTCTTTCTTTCCCTCCTCTTTCTCTTTCTGTCTCTCTCCTCTCTTTCCTCTCTTCTCTCTCTCTTTCTGTCTCTCTTCTGTCTCCCTCTCTTCTCCCTCTCTTTTTCTCTCTCTCTCTCTTTCTTTCCTCTCTCCTCTCTCTCTTTCTGTCTGTCTCTTTATCTCTCTCTCTTTCTTTCCCTCTCTCCTCTCTCTCTCTATCTTCCTCCTCCTCCTCCTCCCCCTCTCTCACAGACACATCAATATATTATCTAGCTATTAAATCCTGACTAGATACCGAACAATCTGGAACTTTACAACATTGGTTAGACTTTTTATAAAAGAGCTTTGGCATTTTGTACAATTGTGCATTATTTTGAAGTTAATTTTTCTTCTTGCAAGTAGTTAGTTTGTCAAACACAACAGATATTGTTCACTCTTCCTACCACTTCAAGTTATATTTGATCTGCTTACGTGAAGTTGCCGCTGTTTTCCTCCTTGTTTCAGGAAGATGGTTTGGATCCAGGTTCCTTCTATGTCCTAAGAAAGGAAGAGAAACACACTGTTTCCTAGTGATTGGCTCAAAAAAAAAACCCAGTTGGCTTTCATGCCTAAGGTGGGACTAGAACTCACCGTCTCCCGGTGATTAGCCCAAAGTCACCCAGCTTGGTTGGTGACCCCTGGTCTGGGTAATCATCCAGCTGATTTTGGGGGGAAGCACCCCCTTGGCCAGGTGATCTGGATCAGGGGTTGCCAACCTTTTGGACCCCAGGGACCACCAAACTCATAATTTTAAATCCCAAGGACCAGAGACCCTGGGAAAATCCCCAAAAAAGTCTGCAGGAAAATCCCCCACCCCGTTTTTCCTACCGATCGATCGTTCTTTATTTGGGATTGCAGGATACCGTCTCTAGCTCCGTTCTCGGGGAGGGGGGGAGAGAGACTTTTGGCTTCATGCAAGGAAAGCAGCAGAAGCTGCAGAAGTCTTTCTTTCCCTCCCCCAAACTGCCAGAAATGAGTCTTCGCAGCCTCTTGGAGCAGGAGGCCTTGCAGGGTCCCAAAGACTCATTTCTGGTGGAGTTTGGGGGAGAGAAAGAAAGACTTTGGCTGCTTTCCTTGCATGCAGCCAAAAGCAGAAGAAGCGGAAAGAAGCAGCCTGGTGGCCAGTCCAGGCATGTGGGGTGAGTGGGGTGAGTCCACCCACCCACCCTTCCCCCTCCCCTCACTACCCGTGTTGTTTGCAATGTAAGCGCGCAAACCTTGTGTTCCCATGTGGGCGGTGCAGCCTTGTGTTCCCGCGCAGCCTGGATCAATTCCTTTGGGGGTGACATTTCTCTGCGGACCACCAAAATTTTCCCACGGACCACCAGTGATTTCTGGCCCACAGGTTGGCAACCATTGGTGTGGATGTCTCACCTCTTCCACTCCACAGTCGCACTCTTCATCCTCGTCATCAATGACGCCGTTCCCACACTCCTTCATGCTAAAGATCTGGGCAGGTTTGTCAAGCAAACAGGTTTTCCCAGGTTTTTGGATCAGCTTCAAATATTCCAGGGTGCTGCAGTTACTCAGTCTGGAACAGTTCCTGTAAGACAATAAGAAATGACTATCCTGTGAGCTGCCATTTTATTTGTAACTTATTTGTTGTGGTCACTTGTACCTTGCCTTCTATCCTATGCTATGCTATGCTATCCTATATCCCATCCCATTCTATATTCTTTTCTATATTCTATTATTCTGTTATTCTATTTTCCATATACTACTCTGTTCTATTATTCTATATTTTATTCTATTCTATTAATCTATTCTATTCTTCTATATTCTATTCTACTCTATTATTCTATTCTCTCCTATTCTCTCCTATTCTCTCCTGTTCTCTCCTATTCTCTTCTACTCTACTCTACTCTACTCTACTCTACTCTACTCTACTCTCTCCTATTCTATTCTATTCGACATTATATTATATATTCTCTTCTACTCTACTCTACTCTACTCTACTCTACTCTACTCTCTCCTATTCTATTCTATTCTATTCTATTCTGTTCTGTTCTGTTCTCTACTCTACTCTACTCTACTCTACTCTACTCTACTCTACTCTACTCTACTCTCTCTCCTATTCTATTCTATTCTGTTCTGTTCTGTTCTGTACTCTACTCTACTCTACTCTACTCTACTCTACTCTACTCTACTCTACTCTATTCTCTCCTATTCTATTCTACTCTACTCTATTCTACTCTACTCTACTCTACTCTACTCTATTCTCTCCTATTCTCTCCTCTTCTCTCCTCTCCTCTCCTCTCCTCTCCTCTCCTCTTCTCTTCTCTTCTCTTCTCTTCTCTTCTTTTCTATTCTACTCTACTCCATTCCAAATTTCCCCTACCGGTTCTCCAGAACCAGACAGAACTGGCTGAATACCACCTCTGATAATAATAGACTTGGTTGATACCTGGGATGCTGGCAGCAACCCGTATCAACCATCAGCGCGAGTCAATGATATTTGTGATGTCTCTAAACGAATGGCCGTAAAGGGAGAATTGCCTGTTTCATTTTATTCAATTTCATTTTAATGTATGCTGATTAGATTTAGAGTAACAGAATTGGAAGGGACCTTGGAGGTCTTCTAGTCCAACCCCCCCCGCCACCCCGCTTAGAGAGGGAAACTCTATCGTACCATTTCAGACAAATGGTTGTCCAGTGACCATAAAGTTATTCCAAGTTCTGTAGGTGGTGATGAATTCTTCCTTTGGGAGAAGCACGAACTGATTCTTAAAACTGGGTGTTTTTTTTTTTTTGAGTTGGGGGAGGCTGGACCATCATTAAGTGGAGCCAGAGGTGGGATACAGCTGGTTCTGAACGGTTCTGGAGAACCGGTAGCGGAAATTTGGAGTAGTTCAGGGAACCAGACAATCCCACCTCTGACTGGCCCCACCAACTCCATTCTCTCTTCTCTGGCTCCCATTGAGTCCCAGCTGATCGGCTGGGTCTTCTTTGGTTGCCCTGCACAGGAGAACGGAGCTGGAAAGCAGGTTAGTGGGGTGGGGAGGGAATGGGATTTTGCAATATCCTTCCTCTGCCATGCCCACCAAGCCATGCCCACAGAATGCCACGCCTTCCGAATGGAAGTTATGTATTATATTGAGTGTTATAATTTTAGGGGAAAGATATAAAGGAGTCATACTCCAATCGTAATTACAGGAGAAATTTTGTTTAATGAGAAAAGATAATAGACAATTGAAACAGGACAGACAAAAAAATATAAATATAATTATTTGAATTGAGATGAAATAAATAAAATAAAATTGAGAAAATTAAAAGAGGGGAGAAGCTATGTAGAAAATGTAAAATAGTAATAAGATATGGAATAGAATATAAAAATCAGCATGAACCTGAATTTGCGTTTGTACGAAGAAATGTAACCGGGATTATGCTGCTTTCAAAAAGATGTTTTATTTGTATTTCTTTTCTTTTGTGAAAACTCAAATAAAATTTACAAAAAAAAAAAAAGAATGCCACGCCCACGGAACACCACGCCCACCAAGCCACGCCCACAGCTGATCGGCTGGGTCTTCTTTGGTTGCTCTGCACAGGAGAACGGAGCTGGAAAGCAGGTCAGTGGGGAGGGGAGGGAAGGGGGATTTTGCAGTAATCTTCCCCTGCCACGTCCACCAAGCCACGCCCACAACTGATCGGCTGGGTCTTCTTTGGTTGCCCTGCACAGGAGAACGGAGCTGGAAAGCAGGTTAGTGGGGTGGGGAGGGAAGGGGGATTGTCAGCTGTTCGTGCGAGATGGAGGGGGTGAACGAGAAGATATCAACTCACTCCTGCAGCTTTAGTGAAGTTTTTTTGTTCGTCTTCCACACCACAACAACAGGTAACAGCAATCAGATTATGTTTAAAGTCAGCTCTGGGCTTTCGTTGCAACCCAGAGCTGTCTTTATACATGTTATACTTTGGATAACGACATAATTACTATAACCACCTTCCATCTGGCTTGACTGCCTAACATCCGGCATCCTTAAATTAAAGAAACGTGGTAACTGCTCGACCAGCCCATGTACCCTCATGTATTTCTTATCATTATTACAACATCACCCCCTTGACATCCAGCCATGAATCATTATTATTTACACCGCTCCTTGTCAGGAAGCCGATGTTAGTTATTTGACGAATATTCATTCTAGCGTCCACGTGGCCACGCTAGGCAAGTGAAAGAATATGGTTGTTATCACATCCTGGCTGTCTTGGCTCCGGTCCGTTCTTTATTGGAGTCGTGACAGGGATTTTGCAGTAACCTTCCCCTGCCACGCCCACCAAGCCACGCCCACCAAGCCACGCCCACAGAACCGCTAGTAAAAAAAAATTGAATCCCACCGCGGACTGGGGACCCAACAACATCTAAGAAGAATGAGACGCCAGGGGACAACTTACGCCGGGCCCAAGGTGAGCATCAAACAGCTGCCAAACACCGTGCAGTTGCAGTCGCATTTTCTGGCTAAGTTCGTGGCTGCGTCGTCGTGCGTGAAGCCCAGGGAATGACCCAGCTGGTGGGCGAGGGTTTCGGCATCGAGTCGAGGGTTTTTACGTATCTATACGCCGCGAGACAAGAGTTTGGGGAGGCAAAGGCGTCGGTAAATACAGGTAGGCCTCGACTTACGACCCCAATGGAGCCCCAGATGCCTGTCGCTCAGTGGGACAGTGAGTTTTGCCCCAATTTATGACTTTTCATGCCGCGGCGGTTCAGGGAATCGCGGCGGTTGCTAAGCGGGTCACACAGTCGTTAAGCAAATCTGGCTTCCCCCCCCCTTGACGCTGCCCGTCAGAAGGTCGCCAAAGGGGAATTGCGTGACCCTGGGATGCTGCGACCGTCATATATATGAAACTCAGTGGCCAAGCGCCTGAATTTGGATCACTGGGGAGGCTGCAACGGTCGTAAGTGTGAAAAACGGTCGTAAGTCCCTTTTTTTCAGTTTCCGTTGTAACTTTGGTCACTCCATAAACGATTGTAAGTCGAGGACTGCCCGTATAATTTAATTTAAAGGCCTGGAGACAAAATATACGAAGAAGGGTTGCGGGATTTGGGTTTAGAGAAAAGAAGGACAGGTAGTCCTCGAATTACGGCCAAAGTTGAGCCCAAAATTTGTGTTGCTGAATGAAATATTTGTTAAATGGGTTTGCCCCATTTTACGAACTTTGTTGCCACTGTTGTTAAGTAAATCCCTGCAGTTGACAAGTTAGTACTGTCAGTTTACACCTACCCATCCCCGGGGGGTGAGGGGGCTGCACACGTGTGTTTAAATCACATGCGTGCCAATGACATACGTGTAAATGCTCCAATCCATTGTACACACAATCCTCAAAGTATGACCTCAGTTGTGTCCACCGTTTAGGCTGCTAAGTGAGTTTTGCCCCCTTTTTTAACGACCTTTCTGGCCACCGTTGCTAAGTGAATCATTAAAATTACTCAGTTAGTAACACGGTGGTTAAGTGAATCCGGCTTCTCCCGTTGACTTTGCTTGCCAGGAGGTGCCATGCCCCTGTTGGAGACTGACTCCGAGGGAGAGGAGGAGGAACAGCCGACAGGGAGTGGGAGTGTGGCTCCGGAGGTTGTGGAGGAGGCTGGGGAAGGACAGAGGCTGGCTGGGCAGTCAGAGGAGGACCCAGGCCCATCCCCTCTCCATCCTAGGGCACACAGGGAGGAGAGGATAAGGGAGAAACGTGAATGGCATGGTCTACGGGGGAGGAAAGGGCCTTGATCCCCTTCATGGGCTGCAGCTGTGACAACTGCATAAGAGGACAGACATGCGTATGGGCCAGTGCTGGAAACAATGCGTGAAAATATCTCTGAGTTTGGCGTCCTTCCCAGTGTGTGTTCCGATATCTGTGGACGTCTTCAAGCCCTTATCTTGCCTGGTTCCCTTAATTGCTTCAGTGTAGTTTGTGTTGTTTTTACTCTTTATAATTTATAAGCATTTTTACTTTAAACGGCATTTCCTCCTTTTCGTAACTGTTTGTGGGGGAGTTTTTTGTCTCCAGTCAAGGATATTTGGAGCTTTGAAGCCAAGTTGAAGGAATAAAAGAGGCTTCACCTGTTTTCGTGACTGTGTTTATTTTGTATCCCACCCTGGGTCATCGCAGAAGGTCGCCAAAGGGGATCAAGTGACCTGGGGACACTGCGTCCATCGTAAATATGAACCACTTGCCAAGTGTCTGAATTTTGATCCGGTGACCATGGGGATGGTTGAAATGGTTATAAGTGTGAAAAATGGCCATGAGTCACCTTTTTCAGTACCATTGTAACTTCGAGCAGTCAACTAAAATGAACTTGTCAACTTTGGAAGCCATATTGAGACCAGATGCTCTTACGCTGCCACATTTTGAGCCTGGGAAAGTGGGAGGGGAGAATTTCTTGGAGTGTATATGTAGTTAGACCTAATAACATTCTTTTTCTAAGTCAAGGTCATGTTATTTCTGCACCTGGGTGAGGGACATCTCAAGTTGGGACGGATAGGTGCAGAGGGTAGATTTGTCAGTTTTTACTTATTGCAAGGAAGCCCTGAACTTTCAGATTCGGGATTTCCCAGATGTGCCAGTTTACTACTCTAATAAAAAGGATCTTGGAGAGGATATCTGTCTCAGAGTTATTTGTTGGAGTGGAGGTTTTCTGGAACGCTGACAAAAGGAAAGAAGCAAGGAAGGAAGGAAGGAAGGAGAGGGAGTGAAGGAAGGAAGGAGAGGAAGTGAAGGAAGGAAGGAGAAGGAGGGAAGGAAGGAGAGGGAAAGAAGGAAGGAAGGAAGGAGAGGGAGGGAGGGAAGGAAGGAAGGAAGGAGAGGGAGGTAAGGAGGTAAGGAAGGAAGGTAGGGAAGGAAGGAAGGAAGGAGGGAAGGAAGGAGAGGGAGGGAGGGAAGGAAGGAGAAGGAGGGAAGGAAGGAAAGAAGGAAGGAAGGAAGGAGAGGGAGGGAGGGAAGGAAGGAAGGAAGGAGAGGGAGGGAAGGAGGGAAGGAAGGAAGGGAAGGAAGGAAGGAAGGAAGGAAGGAAGGAAGGAAGGAAAGGAAGGAAGGAAGGAAAGGAAGGAAGGAAGGAGTGAAGGAAGGAAGGAAGGTGTCAGCTTTGGAAGCCATATTGATACCAGATGCTTCCACCCTGCCATATTCTTAAGCCTGGGTAAGTGGGAGGGGGGAATGTCTTGGAGTGTATGTGGTTAGACATAATAGCATTCTTCTTCTAAGTCAAGGTCATGTTATCTCTGCACCTGGGTGAGGAGAAGTCTGAAGTTGGGACAGATGGTGATTGGGGCATGTGATGTGATGATGGGTGCAGGGGGGTGGATTTGTCATTTTTACTTATTGCAAGGAAGCCCTGAACTTTCAGTTTCGGGATTCCCCAAATGGGCCAGTTTACAATCCAAAATAAAAAAAAAACTTTTGAGAAGATTCCTGTCTTGGAGTTATCGGTTGGAGAGGAAGTTTCCTGCGACACTGACAGAACTGTTGTAAATTGAGGACTACCTGGGTTCCGGTATTTGAGAAGTTGACACAAAGAGGAGGGGGTCACCCTATTTTCCAAAGCACCAGAAGGCAATAATATACCATTCCAGACAAGGGGCTGTCCAGTCTCTTCTTAAAACCCCCCAGTGTTGGAGCATCCACAACTTCTGGTGGCAAGTAGTTCCCCTGGTTAATTGTCCTCATTGTCTGGAAGTTTCTCCTTAGTTCCAGGTTGCTTCTCTCCTTGATGAGTTTCCACCCGTTGCTTCTTCTCCTGCCTTCTTCAGGGGCTTTGGAGAATAGCTCTGTTTTGGAGCAGCCCCTCAAACACTGGAACACTGCCGTTAAGTTCACACAACCCTGGGTTCATTTGAACTGCTCTGGCACCCGCATTAACGGACTCGGGTACAAATAGGTGCAAAAGGTATCGGAGATGGAGAAACCCTCACCTGGATGACGCTCACGGAGACGTGAGAGGGATGACAAAATCGTTCTCCCCACGAAAGTCCAGGAAGATTCCCAGTCGCCCTAAAACACCACAGAAAGGAAGTTATTTTTTCCCCCCAGGGAAAATATGAAGAAAGAAGTTGGTGGTCGCGATGACTCCCCCCCGAATGTTTCCCCAGTTATCTCTCCAGAAGGTGAACCAGTTCCGGGCACATCTGGAAAGGAGCTGATCAATGGCTCCGAGCATCTGGCTGAGAGCGATTTATCTGAAGCTGTTCTGTCCTCGGCTTCCCCCAAAAAGCACTAAGCCAACTCAGCGTCCCGGCAAAACCTCTTTTCTTAAACGAATGAGAATTTATTGCATTTGTCAACTAAAAAAAAAAAATACTTCTTTCATCTTTTTAGTTGCCAGCAGAAAAGGAGTAGGGAGAAGCAGTGCATTCCTTAAATGCTTCAGATAATTGGTAGGCAGCCGAAGCTGTTGGCGCGCAAGATTATTACTGGAGAGCATGATGGATGACTCTTGGCTATGGATGTGTCCCATTGGAGAATATACATCCAGGGGGCGGGGGGGAAGACCAGAGAGTCAAGGGGGAAATGAATGATGTGTCTTAGCGTCAGCTGCACCCAGGTAACACCAACATGGCCGTTCCTAATAAATCAATTTTTTAACTCTGAGAGATGTGGCTAGAGACTTGTGATTTGAATGGGGGTGGTTTTCTCGGAGCCCTGACAGCATTCACATTCAGCCCCTTAATGGCCTGGCAAACAGTCTTGCAAAGGTATAATTATTAGCTCAGCCTCAGACCTTATCTATGTTGGAAAGCTGCCCGGTAAATATTTCTACACACAGTGCTGACAAGGAAGGCCTTAGCACAGAGTCTCTAGGACGCACAGACAGATCTTCACAATGACGGAACGAACAAACGAATGCATGGTTTCCTGCAATAGCCCCCTCCCCTTTTGCTCCTCTTTTAATCCTTATGGGAGGGGCCATTCACAGTCTCCCTGTGGCTTTACTCCCACATCGACCCTTAGTTAGTAATTGCTCTTTTCTTTTGGCAGCTCTGCACATGTGCATGCTGGGAACCGGCTCCAGCTGCTCCTCTGCCTCACTGCTGTCCGACTCTGAAGGCAGCTGATGACTGCCAGCCTGCCCTGGCTCCATCTCTGCCTCCGATGCAGAGCCCTCGTCCGAGCCTTCCTCAGCCTCCAGGACTGGCCCGGGTTCTTCCTCAACCTCCTCCCTACTGTCTGACTCTGCTGCCAGCTCCGTCAGCTGCTGGCAGGCCACAACAGAAGCCCAGCTGCAGCAGGACAACGCTGAGGCTTCAGGTGGGGAAAGCTCGATGAGGAGGAGGAACTGCCTGCTGCACCTGATCCAATAACACGTAGGGCAGGGGAAAAAAAGCAGCAGGAGCCGAGGCCAGTCAGATTAGTAGTGCATGACATGAGCCAGCAGCCAAAAAAGCGGGAGTGGAAGCCCGTCAGACTTAAAGTAGCCAAAGCCGGAGAACTCTGCACTAAACCATAGATGTCTGTGTGTGTGTGTGTACACACATGGGACAGCACAGGGGTAGGCATCAGAAAATCTATTTGTGGTGCCACCTTCCCATACATGACCGGGTTTTTTCCCCTCTACTCTTTATCTTCTTACATCAATTTTAGGAATATTGGTCTATCTCTATACAAAATGAAGAATGGGTCTCGGAGCACGAGCTGAGATTATTATTATTTTTTTTAAGTCAGGAATTGGCTGGACATTATTTTATTTTTTTTGCTATCGATTCTAGGTTTGTTTCTTTGTTTGTTGCTCTTCTTAAACATACACACTTTCCCAAACCATAGGATATTTCTATCCTGTGTGGGGAAGGACAGACAGAGTCCAGGACAGGTGTGAAGAAATGTTGGGCTATGCCCGTTGCAACAAATTCCCATTTGTTGCAGTTGTATTGTACAGGTAGTCCTAGAGTTATGACCTTAATGGAACCTGCCTGTCACTGTCATCGCTTGTGATGGTGGCATAGTAATAACAATAAAATAATATAAAACAAACATAATAAAATTAAAAGCATGTGGCCATTGTGTTTGGGTTCTGGCGATTAAATCATGACCCTCAGCCCAAGCTTTCAAAAGAATTCAAAAGATTTATTAGGAGCAACACGACGGCTTTAACCTAAATGAAGCCAACTCTGGAATATGTCATTGACAGTCACTTGTGACCCTGCTTCTCCACTCCCCTCTGGGTGTGTCATAAATCAGATTCTCCAATGAAGCACGTTGTGATGACCCAGGCTGGGATACAAGAGCAAACCAAGTCACAAAAACAGGTGAAGTCCCTTTAATTCCTTCAACTTGGCTTCAAAGGCCCAATTATCATTGACTGGAGAAAAAAAAACTCCCCCACAAACAGTTGCGAAAAGGAGGAAATGCCATCCAAACTAAAAATACCTATAAATTATAAATAGAAAAAACAACACAAAACCACACTGAAGCAATTAAGGAGACAAGGCAGGATAAGGGCTTGAAGACGTCCACAGATTTTGAAATACACACACTGGGAAGGATGCCAGAACATAGATAAGAACGGATAGACTAGAATTATTTCATGCTTTGCTTCCAGCACTGGGCCATGCGCAGTTTGTCCTTTTAACCAGTCTTCCCAGCTGCAGCCCATAAAAGGGGATCAGGGCCCTTTCTTCCCCCATTGACCATGCCATTCACGTTTCTCCCTTATCCTCTCCTCCCTGCGTGCCCTAGGATGAAGAGGGGATGGTCTTCCTCTGAATGCCCAGCCGGACTGTGCCCTTCCCCAGTTTCCTCCACAACCTCCGGAACCACACTCCCACTCCCTGTTGGCTGTTCCTCCTCTCCCTCGGAGTCAAACTCGAACAGGGGCATGACACATGTTCATGGGCTGGGGGTCATCAATCACACTCTCCAATGAAGGATTTTCCCAGGCAGAAGATCCGGTAGCCTAGCTACAACCTTTGTAAGATAAGCGTGGAATGTACTTCTGGTTTTAACTGCCATACTGCTCCTTTCAGATTTCCCCACCACATTGTTTATGGCAACTTGAAAACAGGCAGAGGAATGTTTTACGAGCTGACACATTGCTAACCCCAAAATCCCCTCCTCCCCACCAGGTAATGCTCATTCAAGCCCACCTGGTCATTTCCCCCCCCCCCCCAAGGGGAGAGAGGGAATGCTTACGTCATTAAACCCACGTGGTCAAAATGCTCGCGATGCCGAAGACTGTACCGGACGTACTTATAAAACACGTTCAAGTTGACAGACAGGTCGTAAGGATGGAGGGTGATGTAATTTTTGTCCATCCAGATCTCCATACCGACCAGATAAACGTGGAGGCCCAGCGGGAGGAAGATCTGAGGATAGGAAAAGAGAAAATTGGGGGGGAACCCGCATTATAAAGCTTTAGTAAGGCCACACCTGTCATGCTGCATCCAGATTTGGTCACCACAAATTATAAAAAAAATATTGACACTTTGGAAGAAGAGCAACTACCTGTGTTTTCCCAAAAATAAGACCCTATCTTATATATTCTATATCTATATCTATATCTATATCTATATCTATATCTATATCTATATCTATATCTATATGATAGATAGATAGATAGATAGATAGATATAGATATAGATAGATATATAATTATAGATAGATAAATAGATATAGATAGATATAGATATAATATAGATATATAGATATAGATATAGATATAGATATAGATATGGATCTTTGGTTATTCGGGTTTTCTCCCGCGTAAGATTGGAAGTATCTAGGCAACGTTTCGATGAAGTCTCATTCATCATCTTCAGGCTTGTGTCTTCGGCTCTGTGCTTCTCAGAGTAACACTCAGAGTTACTACGCGGGAGAAAACCCGAATAACCAAAGATCCACATACAAATACCCGCAAGAACCTCAGAAAACACACACACACACACACACACACACACATATATATATCCATATCCTCCAAAAAAGGCACTAGGTCTTATTTTCGGGGGATGTCCTCCACTGACTAACCTCGCATGCATTGCCCCTGGCCTCCTTTTCGTTGTCCGAGGCCTTCCGGAACTTCTTCTTCTGTGGCCGGCAAGACTTTCTTGAAGGCCTTTGCGGCCGATAAGAGACCTCAGGATCGATCCAGAGCTTTATTCTCAGCTCCAGAGGCCTTCAGGAAAGCCTGGCCAGCCTTGCCGGCTGCAGAAGAAATGGGCTGGCAAGGCAGGTGTCGTGGTATGTGAGGCCTGGTTACACCTGCCCAAAGGGAAGTAGTAGGACAGCTCCACCCCCCCCCCCGCATCCCCACCCTAGTTTAATTTTTACCCATCCATTCTGGAGTGGGGGGGGATCTTAATTAGGGCTTATTTTGGGGGTATGGCTTATATTGGCAGCACATGTAAAAATCAAGTAGGTCGTATTTTCAGGGAAACGGGGTAGGAGGATTAAAGGCCTGGGGACTAAACCATACGAAGAACGGTCGCAGGAATTGAGAGTGGCCGGTCGCTTAACAACCGCGTAACTAACTTATCAACTGCAGGAATTCCCTTAACAATGGCTAGAAAACAAGAAAAGTAATAAAATAGGGCAAAACTCACTGAACAACTGTCTCGCTGACCAAGAGAATTTTTGGGGCTCCCTTGGGGTCATAACTCGAGGACTGCCTGTACTGATAGCGATAGGCAGCTTGCGTACCATCCCGAAACATCTGGAGCATCCCTTGAACACCGTCGACATTGACAAACTCCCCACCGGTCAATTGCAAAAGGGGAACCCGGTGGTGGCTTCGATTCTAAGGGATGCCAAGCCACTACTCACTGTGTAAACGTGGAGCATCATGTGAAAAACGACCGACACCAGAGTGGTTTCGTTGCCACGATAGAGGAGAAACTAGGGAGAACGAGAAGGAAAAGAACAGCCAGCTTTATGTCGAATATTTACATGGCGTCTTCATGCTGTTCCCCGCAGGATAAACTGTGTCAAACGGTTAGTGAGAGGCGTGTGGTTAGAGCAGCTTTTAATAAAAAAAAATGAGATGATCACATCTCGGATGGGGATGAGCGGCATTGGGATAGGGTGGCTGTTTTAATCTTGTGCAATGCCGACAGCCGTTTTTCTCAGTCTTCGCAGCTTGAAAGATGGGTGGACTTCCATTCTCAGAATTCCCCCAGCCAGCCTTGGGAAGGGAAGTCCACCCATCTTCAAGTTGCCATGGTTGGGAAATTCTAGCCTACAATTTTATTTTAATCTATCCTGATAAGCGTACGTTCGTTTCAAAGTGAAAATAAAGTTATTCTTTCTTTCTTTCTTTCTTTCTTTCTTTCTTTCTTTCTTTCTTTCTTTCTTTCTTTCTTTCTTTCTTTCTTTCTTTCTTTTTCTTTCTTTCCTTTCTTTCTTTCTTTCTTTCTTTCTTTCTTTCTTTCTTTCTTTCTTTCTTTCTTTCTTTCTTTCTATCATCTATGTATCTATCTATTTCTATCCATCCATCCATCTCATCTCTCTCTCTCTCTCTCTCTCTCATCTCTATGTCATATCTATCTCATCTGTCTGTCTGTCTGTCTATCTATCTATCTATCTATCTCATATTTATCTCTCATATCTAACTATAAAAATAATTATTCTTTCTTTTTTTCTTTCTATCATCTATCTCTATCTATCTATCTATCTATCTATCTATCTATCTATCTATCTATCTATCTATCTACTCTATCCCTACTTCTCTCTCTCTCTCCCCGCCCTCTGTCTCTGTCTCTGTCTCTGTCTCTCTCTGTCTCTCTCTCTCCCCCCCTCTCTCCCTATCATTCATCTATCTATCTATCTATCTATCTATCTATCTATCTATCTATCTATCTATCTATCTATCTATCTATCTATCTACTCTATCCCTACTTCTCTCTCTCTCTCCCCGCCCTCTGTCTCTGTCTCTGTCTCTCTCTGTCTCTCTCTCTCCCCTCTCTCCCTATCATTCATCTTCTATCTATCTATCTATCTATCTATCTATCTATCTATCTATCTATCTATCTATCTATCTATCTATCTATCTATCTATCTATCTATCTCTATCACAATCTATCTATTTAAATATCTATCTATCTATCTATCTATCTATCTATCTATCTATCTATCTATCTATCTATCTATCTATCTATCTATCACCACTGCTGTGAAGTAGATGGTCATATAACTCATTTAAATAAATAAATAACATTCCCTGCACGTCTAAGATCTTGCATTTGGGTAGATTGCTTAATGGACTTAAGATCTGTCTCTGTCCAGGTCACCTTCCTGACACCACAACTGGACCCCAATTTAAAAATAAAAGATCTCGGACGGCCCACATCTTTTTATATTGCGATTATATAAAGTTAGACAAAAATAGACTCTGGAAAGAGTGAAGAGAAGAGTCACAAAGAGGATTAGGGGACTGGGGGCTAAAACATATGAAGAATACGGTTGCAGGAATTTGCATTGACATGATAGCAGCCTTCCGATATTAGAGGGGCTCCCCCAGAGAAGAGGGGGGTCAAATCATTCTCCAAGGCACCACAATGCAAGAAAAGAAGCAACGGGTGAAAACTCATCAAGGAGAGAAGCAACCTGGAACTAAGAAGGAATTTCCTGACAGTGAGAACAATTAACCAGTGGAACAGCTGGCCACCAGAAGCTGGAGGTGCTTCATTACTGGAGGTTTTCAAGAAGAGATTGGGCAAATCTCTTCTTTCTCTGAAAAGGTTCTAGGCCTAGAGTCTCCTGCTTAGGCAGGGGGTTGGACTAGTAGACCTCCAAGGTCCCGTCCAATTCTGTAGATAATAGATCATCAGAGTTGAAAGGGACCTTGTAGATCATCTAGTCCAACCCCCACCCCACCCAAGCAGGAGACCCTACACCATTTCTGACAGATGGCAGTCCAGTCTCTTCTTGAAAGTCTCAACTGATGGTGCTCCCACAACTTCTGAAGGCAACTTCTGTTCCACGGGTTGTTTGTTCTCCCTGTCAGAAAGTTTCTCCTTATTTTCAGGTTGAAAAATCTCTCCTTGATCAGTTTCCATCCATTATTCCTTGTCTGGCCTATAGAAGCTTTAGAAAACAGCTTGACCCCCTTCCTCCTCTTTGGGGCAGTCCCTCAAATATTGAAAAATGCTCTCCTGTCTCCCCTGGTCCTTCTCTTCCCTAGACTAGCCAGGTCCAGTTCCTGCAAACGTCCATCGTAGGTTTTAGCCTCCAGTCCCCTAAAATCATCCTGGTTGCTCTTCTCTGCCCTTTTTCTAGAGTCTCAAACTCTTTTTTTAATAATGTGGTGACCAAAACTGGATGCAGTACTCTAGGTGTGGTCTTACTAAGGCTTTATAGGGTGGTATTAGTACCTCCCTTGATCTCGATTGTATCCCTCTGTTAACGCAACTTAGGATTGCGTTAGCTTTTTTGGCTGCTGCTGCTGCACACGGCTTGCTCCTATTTAGCTGGTTGTCCACTAAGACTCCAAGATCCCTCTCACAGCTACTGCTATTAAGAAGCCCAGTTTCACCCAGTCTATAGTGTCCTTTGGGTTTTTCTTGCCTAAATGTAGGACTTTACTTTTCTCTACATTGAATTTCCTTTTGTTAGATATGGCCCAGTGTTTAAGTCTGTCAAGATCCATCTGGATCTTCAGTCTATCTTCTTGGGTGTTGGCTATTCCTGCCAGCTTAGTCTCACCTGCAAATTTGGTAAGTTCCCCTTCTATTCCCTCATCATGTGATTCTGTAATTTCCAGTTCTATAAATTGCAAGGATCAGTGACAAACTTACCATGCTTTTGTCAACAACAGCGTAATATTCTAGGTATCGGCTGCCCTTCTGGTTCACGTCACCTTGCTGGAATCAAGCCAGTGGAAGTTGTTTAGGCAGGACTAATGGTTGTACTGGTAAGCATTGGGGTTTCCAAAATGACCCATCAATATGGGACAGACGCCAAGGGTACCCAATGTGATCGCGTCACTGGGGGAGGAGCAGCCATTGGGACTTTTCATATCTGGATCGGATTTGGGGCGGATTTGTCGTAACTACGAATGGCCGCTAAGTGACCGGTTCATAAGTTGGAGACAACTGGCAAGCTAGAAGTGCTAAAGCAGCCGTTCTGGCTTTGCTAGCAGCAGTGGCTCTTCCGTCCCAAGGACCGGCCCATAGATTTCCACTGCTCTCCTCTCCTCTGCCTTCTATGCATCAGGCACTGGACCCAGCTGTTCCTCCTCTTCCACATCAGCCACCTCTGGACCTGAGGGCTGTTGACTCTCCATCTGAGGGCTGACGGACGGCCCAGGCTCCACCTCCATCTCTCTCTCTGCCAGCTCCATTCTCTCTTTCCCCTCGGAGCTCACAAGTTGCCCTGATGCTGACCTTGACTCCCACGCCTCCTCCTCCTCCTCCTCTGATTTGGCTGCTGGAGGGGCCGGTGGCTGACAGGCCACAACACCTTGGCAACTTGAAGAAGCTGGCTGGGAATGTCAGTTACCCCCATTTAAATCCTGAGTCTCAAGCCAAACTTCCAAAACTTCCAAAGGATTTATTGGGAGTTAAACTGTCCAGCACTGCCTGGGTGCAGCCGACTCTGAGACACATATTTCACAGTCAACCTTGACCCTGGTTTTCCCCCCACCCCTCTGGGTGTATCGTAATTCATATCCTCCAATGGGTCACATCCATAGCCCAGAGTCATCCATCGTGCTCTCCAGTTAGAATTTTGCACGGCAGAAACTTCGGTCACCTAGAAACTATCTATGAAAACATTGATGGAATGCGCTTTCAGTTTGCAAGCTGCTGCATTGCTCCCCGTTCCCTTTCTGTTGGCAACTCTGAAAGACCAGAGGAATATTTTATGAGTTGACAGGGGAATTTCGGGAGTTGAAATCCACACACCTCTTCAAGTTGTCCACGTTGAGGAACAATGCTACAAAGTGTGCATGCAACCTTGCCGTGGGCATTATTGAAGCTGGAAGGGCTCTCAGCAGTGACATTCTTAGGGTGAAAAACTTTGCATTCTACTCAACAAATCTCAGTTTTTCTCATGGGATTCGGAGGCAGAAATGCCCACTCACCTGTCTGGGGGAGAGATCTGGATCTTCCTCCGTCCTCACCATTCTCGCTTCTCTACCTGGTCCATCGGCGCCATCTTGGGAGGTTTCTAGGCAGGGTTCTCGCGCCTGTGGATCCCGTCGGTAAATCAAGTGTTGAAAGGTGGAGGAATTTTCTACTGGCTGAATTTCGTACGTTAAGGTGCCACATTGTATATGTCCCCTGAAAGGAAGATTTAAGGACAACGATTGTCAACCCCCCAATCTCGGTCGTGGCTGGTTAAAGTTGAGGAAAACGATTACCAAAGTCCGCTGCAGGTAGACAGGACGACTTGAGAACCTGGCACTCCCTCCACATAGCCACTGTAATAGCAGTTGTCCTGGAAAGATAGGGAGACAAAAACCAACCACATGTTCGGAATAAATTCAAATAGAAAGAATTGGCGGAGCCGAGAATATTTCCAAGACGAGATTCTTGCGTCTTTCCATTTGGAAGAATCAAATTTGTCCTATGCAATGGTGAGGGAAAATAGCTTCGGACTTTGGTCACATCTGACTCAGAGGTGGGATTCAGCCGGTTCAGACCGGTTCTGGAGAAGTGATAGCAGAAATTTGGAGTAGTTCGGAGAACCGGCCAATCCCACTTCTGACTGGCTCCGCCCCCATCTCTTCTCTGCCTCCCATTGAGTTCCAGCTGATTGGCTGGGTCTCCTTTTGTTACCCTGCACAGGAGAACGGAGCTGGAAAGCAGGTCAGTGGAATGGGGAGGGATGGGGGATTTTGCAGTATCCTTCCTCTGCCATGCCCACCAAGCCACGCCCACAGAACACCACACCCATCAAGCCACACCCACAGCTGATCAGCTGGGTCTCCTTTGGTTGCCCTGCACAGGAGAACAGAGCTGGAAAGCAGGTTAGTGGGGTGGGGAGGGAAGGGGATTTTGCAGTATCCTTCCTCTGCCATGCCCACCAAGCCATGCCCACAGAATGCCACGCCCACGGAATGCCACACCCACCAAGCCACACCCACATCTGTTTGGCTGGGTCTCCTTTGGTTGCCCTGCACAGGAGAACGGAGCTGGAAAGCAGGTCAGTGGGGTGGGGAGGGAAGGGGGATTTTGCAGTAACCTTCCCCTGCCACGCCCACCAAGCCACGTCCACCAAGCTACTCCATGCCATGCCCACCAAGCAACCAAGCCACACCCACAGAACACCACACCCATCAAGCCACACCCACAGCTGATCGGCTGGGTCTCCTTTGGTTGCCCTGCGCAGGAGAACAGAGCTGGAAAGCAGGTTAGTGGGGTGGGGAGGGAAGGGGGATTTTGCAGTAACCTTCCCCTGCCACGCCCACCATGCCACCAAGCCACACCCACAAAACACCACACCCACCAAGCCACACCCACAGCTGATCGGCTGGGTCTCCTTTGGTTGCCCTGCACAGGAGAACGGAGCTGGAAAGCAGGTTAGTGGGGTGGGGAGGGAAGGGGGATTTTGCAGTATATCCTTCCCCTGCCACGCCCACCAAGCCACGCCCACCAAGCCAAGCCACACCCACAGAACCGGTAGTAAAAAAAATTTGAATCCCGTCACTGATCTGACTTATATAACCCACAAAAATCTGACTTGGGTTTGGCTAATCTAAAGAAAAGAAGGACCGGGGTGACATGATAGCAGCCTTCCGATATTTGAGGGGCTGCCACCAAGAAGAGGGGGTGGTTCAAGCTCTTCTCCAAAGCGCTGAAGGCAGGACAAGAAGCATTGGATGGAGACTCATCAAGGAGAGAAGCAACTAAGGAGAAAGTTCCTGCGTTGTGGTTCGCCAGCAGCCTGTGCAGACAGCAGCAGAATCGGAGAGTGGCGAGGAACATGGGCCAGTCCGGGAGTGTGAAGGGGACTCAGATGAGTGTCCTGCATCCGGCATAGAGATGGGGCCCGGACTATCTGGGAGTTATGTGCTGATTCCGGAGCCTCTGGAGTCTGGCAGCAGCGAGGCAGAGGACCCAGGGGACCCTGTTCCCAGTGTGTGTGTGTGCACAGCTGCTAGAAGGCAACAGCAGCTGAGACAAAAATGGAGACTCGGGAGTAAGGCTGGGAGGTAATTGCCCCTCCATAAGGGATAAAAGTCAGGCCAAGATGATGAAACCTTTGCAGGAAGCAAAGTCGTTCACCCTGTTCGGATTAAATCTTGAAGCTCTGTGTACTTCGGTTGGTTTTATTTTTTTTTCTAGTTCATTGGATACTTCTGTTATTGGCAGCACTTCACAGGACAGAAAGGTGGGTGCTTATCTTGAGGGACTGTTTGAGATTCATTACCAGCTGGGAATAAAAACAATTCCCAGCGTTGCAATGTAACAAGACTTGTTTTTAAAATAAGCGTGTGCATAATTACGGTCTAGGAAGCCTTGGTCAGAACATCCTGGCAGAGAGAACAATTAACCAGTGGAACAGCTTGCCACCAGAAACTGTGGGTGCTCCATCCCTGGAGGTTTTTAAGAAGAGACTGGAGAGCCACTTGTCTGAAATGGTATAGGCTCTCCTGCTTGAGCAAGGGGCTGGACTAGAAGACCTCCAAGGTCCCTTCCAGCTGTATTCTGGTTCTAGATTCTAGACTTGGACTTTGGAGATTAAAAAGACAAGAGTTGCTTTTGGGCTATGAGAAATACGATGGAATGATATGTTAATACCTGGTGTGTGTGTGTGTGTGTGTGTGTGTGTGTGTGTGTGTTCAGGATTCTGGTTGTGAAAGTCAAGGAAAAGAAAACTAATGTTTTGATTGGAGCACAGAAATGTGCCAGAAGACTTACAACAGTTTGCTTAGTGACCATTCAAAGTTACAACGCCATCGAAAACAGTGACTCATTTTCACACTTATGACCGTTTAATGCAACATCCTCATGGTCACGTCATCAAAATTCAGAAGTTTGGTAATTTACCCATATTTATGACGGTGGCTGTGCCCCTGGGATCACGTGATCCCTTTACTTCTGAAAAGTAAAGTCAACGGGGAAAGCCAAATTCACTTAAGAACCGTGTGACTAATTTTATCAGCTGCAGGATGCGCTTAACGAACATAGCAAGAAAAGTCGTAAAAAAGGGGAAGTTCACTGAATGAATTTCCCAGTAAGCAACATAAATTTGGGGCTCTATTGTGGTTGTAAATTGAGAACTGCTTGCACTAGACTTATGGACCATAAAAGACACCAATAGAATTATTATGTATTATGTATTTACCTGGATATATGGATATTCTGCAACCAGCTCTCCCTTCCCATTGTAGGTATAAATCGGCATATTTTCCATGGCAAAGAATCTGAAGATGTTAAAAAAAGGAATTGAGCAGGGGATGGGTCCCTTTCTATGCAGCATATTACTATTCTGACCCAGGCTTCATCAATCGTAATTCATCACAAACTTGTTTTAAAAGCAAAACCTATTTTATTGCAATGCTGGGAATTATTTTCATTCCCAGCCAGAACTAATGTTGAACAGTTCCCAAAGATAAGCACACACCTTTCAGCTCTGTGGAATGCAGCCAGAAACAGAAGTGTCCAATTAACTATAAAAGAAACCAACCGAAGTACAAGAAAAAACCAACCAAAGTACACAGAGCTTCAAGGAGGACTCGGAACCGATTGAACTACTTTGCTTCCTGCAAAGGTTTCGTCATCTTGGCCTGACTCTTATCCCTTATGGGAGGGGCAATCACCTCCCAGTCTTACTCCTGAGTCGCCCTTTTTGTCTCAGCTGCTCTCGCCTTCTAGCAGCTCTGTGCACACGTGCACTAGGAACAGGCTCCCCTGGGTCCTCTTCCTCGCTGCTGCTAGACTCCAGAGGTAGCACCCCACTCCCAGATGGTCCTGGCCCCATCTCTGCATCAGACGCAAGACCCTCGTTCGAGTCCTCCCCAGACTCCCGGACTGGTCCCCTTTTTCCCCCACTGTCCGATTCCACTGCCATCTGTACCGGCTGCCGGCAAACCACAACAATTACTTAGCAAAGCAAACTAAGATGCAAGGAATATTGCTTTGGATGAGGGATGATTAAAAAAAATAATCCAAAACATTTAAAGGGAAACAAAGAGTAATCGCAGATGTGCAAAGTCTATTATACAAATATTTTAAGTAGCAATTACCAGTTGGAAAATGAAAAGATCTGGCTATCTCCACAGATATTTGTCATCTGGAAGTTGATTGATTGGTTGCATCACTTACTGTGAATTGGGGATGATTGGTTTTTTTTTAGGGTTTTATTATTTTTCTGGTAACTGTTCTATGCTGCCTGGTGTCAGCGAATGAGACAGGCAGCCATCTTTTAAATAAATAAAAGTAAATAAAATAAATTGCAAATGTGGTTGAAGAACATGCTGGCGGTGTAGAATGTTCTTCTAAGAGCTTCTGGGTTTTCATACTCTGGGCTTCCTCGTGAGAGGATCTGTCTGGTAACAAAAGTTGTAATGGATAGAAACTAACCAAGAAGAGAAGCAAGTTGGAATTAAGGAGGAATTTCCTGACAGTGAGGACAATTAACCAGTGGAACTGCTTGCCTCCAGAAGTTGGTGGATGCTCCAACACTGGAGGTTCTCAAGAAGAGAGTGGACAATCCTTTGTCTGAAATGGTAGAGCATCTCCTGCCAGAACAAGGGGGTTGGAATCAGGGGTGGGATCCGACAGGGTTAACTACCGGTTTGATGATTTACGAGGTTGGGTGATTTAACAAATAAATGCTCTGTCTTACATATTGGCAAAAAAAATCAGAAAATAAAATACAAGCTGAATAGTCAAGATCTTGTTGATGACCCAAGCTCTGTAAAGGACCTTGGAATACTCACCTCTAATGATCTAAGTGCTAGAGCCCACTGCAACTACATAGCCAAAAAGGCATTAAGAGTTGTTAACCTAATCCTCACGTTGCTTTTTCTCTGGTAATATCACACTACTAACCAGAGCATACAAAACATTTGCTAGACCAATACTCGAATACAGTTCATCAGTCTGGAACCCTCATTACGTATCTGATATTAGCACAATTGAGAAAGTCCAGAAATGTTTCACAAGAAGAGTTCTCCACTCCTCTACTCGTTGTAGAATACCTTATGCCACCAGACTTGAAATTCTAGAACTAGAAAACCTTGAATTACGCCTGTCTTCGGTCTGATTTAAGCATGGTATATAAAATCATACATTGCAATGTCCTACCTGTCAATGAATACTTCAGCTTCAACCATAACAACACAAGAGCACACAATAGATACAAACTCAATGTTAACCGCACCAAACTTGATTGCAGGAAATATGACTTCAGCAATAGAGTGGTCAATGTCTGGAATACTCTACCCGACTCTGTAGTTTCCTCCCCAAACCCCAAAACTTTAACCTTAGACTGTCTACTATTGACCTCACCCTTTTCCTAAGAGGTCTGTAGGGGCGTGCATAAGCGCACCAACGTGCCTACCGTCCCTGTCCTATTGTTTCTCTTATTCTTCTTTTATTTTTCTTATATGTACCCATTTCATGTATTCACAACTATGTATACACTTATACTTATTATCTTGTAAACAATTGGCAAATCAAATAAATAAATAAAATAAATAAATAAAATTTATGATGTGCTTCCCTGCACGCTGCGTGGGCGCGCCTGTAAATCGTCATCAGCATGCTGCGTGCAGAGAAGCAGCCTTTGAAAAAGGACTTTTTTTAAACTGCAACTGCGCCTCTCATGGCAGCTGAAGTTGAACAATCAGGAAATAAAGGTCAGGTAAGAGCCTGGGCGGGCAGGCGGGCCAAAACAGCAGCAGACACAGAACCGGTTCTATGTCTGCTGCTCTTCAGAGCTACCGGTTCTACAGAGGTGGACAGAACCAATAGAAACCCACCCCTGGTTGGAATAGAAGACCTATTCTAGGTATTGTCTTCATTACATTTACATTTTCCACTCATGATTATTGGTGAGATTCTTTTTAAATGTTTGTTTTTATGTTTTTATGTCATAAACCAGTGATCCCCAACCTTTTTTATGCCGCGGCCCGGTACCGGCATCAGCTGGGCGCCGCGGCCCGGTACCGGCATTAACTGGGCGCCGCCATCTTTTTGACGAAAAAGTGCTTCCGGTGACTCACCGGAAGCACTTTCGTCAAAGATGGCGGCGCCACGTCCGTGAGCTTTTTCGGGTAGAAATGGCTTTCTACCTGGAAAAGCTCACCGAAGGCTGGGCTATCTTTTTGATGAAAAGTGCTTCCGGTGAGCTTTCTACCCGGAAAAGCTCACTGGAAGCGCTGGCGCCGCCATCTTTTTGATGAAAATGCTTCCGGTGAGCTTTCTACCGGAAAAGCTCACCGGAAGCATTTTATCAAAAAGATGGCGGCGCCCAGCAACCAGCGGCCCGGTAAGACCGGCGGTTGGGGACCCCTGTCATAAACCACTGGGAGTTGCTTTTGTTATATCTGGGAGGAGATCAACACAATCATTCAGTCAATCCACAAGGTCCATTAAAAGGAAGCGGCCACTTACTGTTGCTTTAGATGCACAATTCTGTATTGTCCCTCCATTTTAATCACGTAACTCAAGTGCGCCTGAAGTTAGATGGAGAAAATGCAGAACGGTTCATTAATGTTATAATTTGCATACTTGAAATACTGCCTTTTGATTGGTCCATCAATACGGCCTTTTGATTGGTCCGTCTTATACATTTGAATACTTGTAATACTGTCTTTTGATTGGTCCATCTGACGGCGGGAAATTCAAGGAGCCATCATTGGCCGCGAGCAGCAGCCGCTATAAAAGAGGCTGCCGCAGCTCCGCGGTTGTTCAGTTTTTGAAGAGACTAAATAAAGAGCTGAAGTCACACTGGTCTCGAGTCGATCTTTCCCGCGACTTAACAATTAATATTTTGATCCTCCAGTTCTTCTTTTTCGTGCCACTGCGAATAACGATTCAGGTGGATTCACATATACCTCAGTGGTGGTATTCCGGCGGTTCACACTGGGTCGGGCGAACTGGTAGCAAGGATTTGGCGTGGGTTGCTGAACTGGTAGTAAGTTCTGGCTGGCCAGGCCCCCAACCTGGTCGCTGGCTCGCTCACCCCACCTGCCTGATGCTGGCCCCTTAAGGTGTTTCTTTTTCCCCCTCCCCTTCCGACAATCAGCTGTTTATAGGATCCGCTGTGCCGGGATTCCGCCTTTTTTGCCTTCCTGAGCCCCAGGGGAGGCTTCTGAGAGTAAAAACGCCCCTGTAGAGGCTCCAGAAGGCCCCAAAAACGGGCGGGGGGGTGGTGGTGGCTGCAAAAAAAGCCATGCCCTCCCAGGCACCTGGCCATGCCCACCTAACCATGTCCACCAAGCCATGCCCACAGAACAGGTAGTAAATTTTCTTTGAATCCCACCACTGATATACATGTATACATACAGTGTACAGTAGAATACAAGTTATAACTAAACAAGGGGAGCAAGTTCTCCAGAACTTACACGCACACGCACACACACACACACACACACACACATTCTAAAGTTGTACAGCATTGGCCACCCACTCACCTTGGGACAAGATAGGGAGCAAACTAACTAACTGACTGACTGACTGAACAACCGACTGACCGACCGACTGACTGACTGAATAAATAAATAAATAAATGAATGAATGAATGTAACCCATGGAATTTTAGACTAAAGAAATTTCCATGTTAAACGTTTGCACGGTCTCCAGAGTGACATTTTGGGCTCTAGCACAGTATTGGTTTTTATCCTTTTTATTATTTCCAACTTTTATTGGTTCTTCAGTATCAAGCAGGGTCTCCTGCTTGAGCAGGGGGTTGGACTAGAAGACCTCCAGGGTCCCTTCCAACTCTGTTATTCTATTCTATTCTATTCTATTCTATTCTATTTTACTCTACTCTACTCTACTCTACTCTACTCTACTCTACTCTACTCTACTCTACTCTACTCTACTCTACTCTATTCTATTCCTGATTCTATTCTATTCTATTCCATTCCATTCCATTCCATTCCATTCCATTTCATTCCATATTCTATTCTATTCTATTCTATTCTATTCTATTCTATTCTATTCTATTCTATTCTATTCTATTCTATTCTATTCTATTCTATTCTATCTCTCCTATTCTATTCCATATTTCTATTCTATTCTATTCCTATTCTTCTATTCTATTCTATATTCTATTCTATTTTAATCTATTCTATTCTTTCCTTATTCCATTCCATTCTTTATTCTATTCTATTCTATTCTATTCTGTTTTCTATTCTATTCTATTCTATTCTATTCTATTCTATTCTATTCTATTCTATTCTATTCTATTCTATTCTATTCTATTCTGTTCCATTCTATTCTATTCTATTCTATTCTATTCTATTCTATTCTCTCTCCTATTCTATTCCATATTTCTATTCTATTCTATTCCCTATTCTTCTATTCTATTCTATATTCTATTCTATTTTAATCTATTCTATTCTTTCCTTATTCCATTCTCTATTCTATTCTATTCTATTCTATTCTATTCTATTCTATTCTATTCTATTCTATTCTATTCCATTCCATTCCATTCCATTCCCTTCCTTCCATTCCATTCCATTCCATTCCATTCCATTCCATTCCATTCCATTCCATTCTATTCTATTCTATTCTATTCTATTCTATTCTATTCCATTCCATTCCATTCCATTCCATTCCATTCCCTTCCCTTCCATTCCATTCCATTCCATTCCATTCTATTCTATTCTATTCTATTCTATTCTATTCTATTCTATTCTATTCTATTCTATTCTATTCTATTCCATTCCATTCCATTCCATTCCATTCCATTTCATTCTATTCCATTCCATTCCATTCTCTTCTCTCCTATTCTATTCTATTCTATTCTATTCTATTCTATTCTATTCTATTCTATTCTATTCTATTCTATTCTATTCTTATTCTATTCCTAATTCTTATTTCTATTCTATTCTATTCTATTCTATTCTATTCTATTCCATTCCATTCCACTCCACCCCACCCCACCCCACCCCATCCCATCCCATCCCATCCCATCCCATCCCATCCCATCCCATCCCATCCCATCCCATCCCATCCTATCCTATCCTATCCTATCCTATCCTATCCTATCCTATATAAAATAAAACAAAACAAAATCTTAATGAAGACCTACACACGAATTTTCACTTAGATGTGCTCCAAAAGTTCTCAACCACCCATTTTACTACATGTTTTGGATTTTTAGAAGTGGGACCATAGTCTGAAGAAACCAAATCCTGTCTATCCATCTTTTGACAGAAACGAAAGAGGATTGTGCTTTGCATCTTAGAGCAAAACACAAACCATGGCTTATAAATCTTGGCAATAGCTAAGGTCTTCCAAGAGCAATTAGAACAAAGAATGGCCTGCGAAGCTGGTTATCTTTGCAAACCTTCAGGGTGATTCATTTCTTGTTTTGGCTGAACATTGTGGCTTGACAACCAAGGATAACGGTTTATGTACAATTCAGGGCAGAGAGGGGCGGTAAAGGATTTGAATCAAAATGAAACATACTTTGCTGTTGTAAAGAGAACTCGTTTCCAGCTGCAGGGGCTCTATGACTTCTGAGTAAAGATATGTTAAAGATGTGTGGACGAAATCTAGAAAGAAATTTAGAGTAAAGAGAATTAATATTTGCAGGATTTGCAATTGTGCATGGTTTTGATGGGGCTCTGAGGAGCAACTTACTGCTTGAGGCATTGATGGGGTAAGAAAACCTTATCCCCATCCCATCCATTCCTTAGTTCCGGTTTCAGTATAGTTTTTAAAACCTTAACCTGTGTAGTTCTAATGTTTGAATTAATTTTCTACTTAACAGAAGCCTTGTAGAATAACAGAGTTGGAAGGGACCTTGGAGGTCTTCTAGTCCAACCCCCTCCTCGAATGGGAGACCTTACTCCATTCCGGACAAATGGTTGTACGGTCTCTACTTGAAAACCTCCCCTGATAGAACACCCAGAACTTCTTTGAGGTGGCCATTTCTGACCACCGCTCCTACCGCCTTCGGGAAAGGGAGTTTGACCAGCTGAGGAGGAGAGATGCGGCTCTCCTCGACCATGCTGGCGATCTCCCCCCTCTTCACCACCTCTGTGGGGTGGCTTAGGCCTGAAGCCAGCTGGCTCGGGGCGCTCCAGCGGCGAGCCCAGGCAGAAACCGCGCACGTTCGCGGATTCCTGCCTGCCGCCGAAGCCCTGCAAACCGGAAGCCAACCAGAACACCCAGAACTTCTGAGGGGAAGCTGTACCACCCATGATCTGTTATCATATTATCTGTTATCGTTCCAGTCATTATCACTGACAAGGATTCTCACTGTTGGAAATTCCTCCTTAATTCCAGGTTGCTTCTCCCCTTGGTTGGTTTCCATCCGTTGTTTCTTGTCCTGCCTTCAGGGGGCTTTGGAGAATACTTTGACCCCTCCTCTTCTTTGGGGCAGCCCCTCAAACATTGGAAGACTCCTATCACGTCCTTCCTAACGAGGCGCTAACTCATCTTAGAAGCTACACCTATTCTACGAACTTTTCAAGCAGGGGTGGGTTTCTACCGGTTCTGTCCACCTCTGTAGAACCGGTCGCTCTGAAGAACAGCAGACATAGAACCGGTTCTATGTCTGCTGACGTTTTTGCCTACCTGCCTGCCCGGGCTCTTACCTGACCTTTATTTCCTGCGTTTTCAACTTTAGCTGCCGTGCGAGGCACAGCTGCAGTTAAAAAAGCAGGAAAAAAGGGCTTTTCAAAGGCTGCTTCTAGGCACGCAGTGCTGCTCAGCTGTCCAGGCACCAGGCTGATGACGATTTACAGGCACGCAGCAGTGTGCAGGGAAGCACATCGTAAACCCCAAACCTCATCAATCACCGAACCGATAGTTAACCCTTGTCGGATCCCACCCCTGCTTTCAAAGACTTATTCAACATAGAATCACAGGGTTGGAAAGATCTTAGAGCAGGGTCCCCAACCACCGGTCCGTGGACCGGTCCCGGTCCGTGGAACAAGTCCTACAGGGTCGTTGGAAAGCTGGGCGCCGCCATCTTCGTTTTTGATGAAAAAGTGCTTCCAGTGAGCTTTCCGGGTAGAAAGCTCACCGGGAAGCACTTTTCATCAAAACAAGATGGCGGCGCCAGGTGATGTGAAATCGGCCCGGTCGCGCCATAAAAAGGTTGGGGATACCGGGCGCCGGCGTAAAAGGCCGGGATCACTGTCTTAGAGGTCATCTAGTCCAACCCCCTGCTCAGGCAGGAGGCCCCATACCATTCCAGACAAATGGCTGTCCAGTCTCTCCTTAAAATCCCTCAGTGTTGGAGCACCCCCAACGTCTGGTGGCAAGTAGTTCCACTGGTTAATTGTCCTCACTGTTAGGGAATTCCTCCTTTAATTCCAGGTTGCTTCTCTCTTTGATTCATTTCCATCCATTGTTTCTTGTCCTGCCTTCTTTGGTGCTTTGGAGAATAGCTTGGCCCCCCTCTTCTTTGAGCCAGCCCCTCAAATATTGGAAGACTGCTGTGGTGTCAGTGTCACCCCAGCCCTTCTGAGGATTTACCGTTAGATGATATCAAGCATGGACAATTTAAAAATGTGATTATTAAAGAATGCATCCAAAGAATTGTAGAATAGATTAGAAGACAGCTATCCAGATACCCCTCATCCTGCTTTAAATTACACCAGAAATGCCCATTGTCTGTTTTATAGGTAGCCCTCGACTTACAATCCTTTTTTTTTAGTGACCAAAGCTACAACGGCACTGAGAAAAGTGACTTAGGACCGTTTTTCACACTTAATGACCGTTGCGGCATCCTCATGATTACATGATTAAAAGCCGGACGCTTGGCAATGGACTCGCATTTAGGATGGTCCCGGGGTCACATGATCACCTTTGACGACCTTCTGACAAGCCAAGTCCACGGGGAAGCTGGATCCACTTAACAACTGAGTAATTTCAATGATTCACTTAACAACGGTGGCCAGAAAGGTCGTAAAAAGGGGGCAAAACTCACTGAACAGCCTAAACAGTGGATGCCATCGGGGTTGTGAGGACTACACGTACAATGGATTGGAGCATTTACACACATCATTGGCACGCGTCTGATTTACACACACATGTGCAGCCTCCCCCCCCCGGGAGAGTGTAAACTGGTATGGGAGGGGGTTCTTTGCACCCACCAGGACTGAGGAAGAGGAGGAGCAGCACCAGGACCTCGAAACGTGGAGCCCCCATTCTCCACCTGGAAAAGGGGTGCTCCCCCTCCGCCATTTGGCTGAGGCCCCTCCCTCCTCCCGGTTCCAACTGTCACCTGTCCTGAAGCCCCACCCCCTCAGCAGCCCAGGCACGAAGCCCCGCCTCCTCAGATTCCAAGCTTCAACGGCCACTCAGGACCAAACCTCTCCCCTTCTGGATCCGCCCTGCCGCTCTCCCATTGGCTACTTAACTCGGCTGCCTCTCAATGGAGGCCCCGCCTTTCTTTATGTTTTTGAGAAGCAGTCTCTGTCCCCCACGGCCCGCCTCCTTCATGCTCCACCCCTTCAGCTGCCACTCAAGTCCAAGCCCCACCTCTTCCCAGACTTCCAATGAAATCCGCATGTATCTCCCAGTAGACAGGAAAGCAGGCAGAGCTGCAGAGCCTTCTGGGTAATTTTAGTTCACAGGTCCTGCCCTTCCTACCTTCTCAGGGTTGTTGTGAGGACAAAATTAGGAAAAATAGCCAGGGAGATGCCTTGAGCTCTGAAAGAGAAGAACAGATATAAGAGCTAATAATAGCTCTTATAATATCTATCTATCTATCTATCTATCTATCTATCTATCTATCTATCTATCTATCTATCTATCTATCTATCTATATCTATCTCTATATCATCTATCTATATAACTCATCTATCTCTGTCTATCTATCTATCTATCTATCTATCTATCTATCTATCTATCTATCTATCTATCTATCTCTATATCATCTATCTATCTATCTATCTGTCTCTATATCATCTATCTATCTATCTATCTATCTGTCTCTATATCATCTATCTATATAACTCATCTATCTCTGTCTGTCTGTCTATCTATCTATCTATCTATCTATCTATCTATCTATCTCTATATCATCTATCTATATAACTCATCTATCTCTATCTATCTATCTATCTATCTATCTATCTATCTATCTATCTATCTATCTCATATTTATCAATCTCTATCTATCTATCTATCTATCTATCTATCTATCTATCTATCTATCTATCTATCTATCTGTCTATCTATCTATCTATATCATCTATCTGTATAACTCATCTATCTCTGTCTGTCTGTCTGTCTGTCTGTCTGTCTGTCTGTCTGTCTCTCTCTCTCTCTCTCTCTCCATCTATCCATCCATCCATCCATCTATTTCTATCTCTATCCCTCTATCCCTATCCCTCTATCCTTCTATCCCTCCCTCCATCTATCTATCTACTCTCTCTATATATACTCTCTCTTTCTCCTCTCTGTCTCTCTCTCTCTGTCTCTCTCATCTATCAATATAAATATGTTATAATAATAGGATAATTGGCATGGTGGGCATTATTATTATTTAAAACTCTGGCCATTAAAATGCATAGTGCAATTTCAAAAGCATGCTAAGGAAGGTTGTATTTTTCAGAGAAATCAGCCAATGCTTTGATTCTTTGATACAGTTTTGCTGAAATTATATTTTCTATTTCTATTGCACGTTGTGCAGAGTCAGTTCAGAATTAGGCAGTGCCTAAACTGAATAAACTACCTTAATAATAATTTAGCCCTAATTCCTAGGCATGGTTTGCGGATAAAACTGGAGAAGGGTTTTACTTACTTGCTTATTCTATTTGCACAAAGGCAAAATTTATTTGCTTACTTAATCAATTTGCATATTGCCCAAATTACTTGCTCGCTTATACCATTTGCATATTGTCGATTTATTTGCATACTTGTTTTATTTGCATATTTCCAAATTTACTTGCTCACTTATTTCATTTGCATATTGCCAGATCAATTGATCAGAGAAAGCCAGAACATAAATTTCACCAACATTAAATAAACTCAGGGAGTCATTAACTAGAGCAGCACACAAGTAATATACTACTAATAAATAAAAACTGAAAAAAAATGACAAAGAGCAAAATAGTTAATAGTATCTCTGGAAAAAAGGTCAAAGGGCATTCTGAATCTTTGCTGATTGGCAGAAAACACACAGTCAGAAAATAAATAAATAAGCATTCTAATAAAATTAATTAAAATCTCCACAGCAGGAATGTTTAAAATCAAAATTGTAAACAGAATAGTAATAATAGATAACTCAACCAAAATACCAGTTGTGTAATAGTACTAGTGCAGTATAGTAATGTAATAATATTATAATACTAAGACAATTGATAATAATATGGAAAGAAGGTAACAACTTAGAAAACTTTAACCTAAGACTGTCTACTATTGACCTCACCCCTTTCCTAAGAGGTCTGGGGGGGGTGCATAAGCGCACCAACGTGTCTACCGTCCCTGTCCTATTGTTTCTTTTGTTTTTCTTATATGTATCCATTTCATGTATTCATAACTATGTATATACTTATACCTATTATTGTGTAAACAATTGACAAAAACAAACAAACAAATAATTAAAAGTAGTAGTAATAATAATGATGATATGGGAAAAAATAGATAACACACACAAATTGCAGGGCAACAATAGAACACCGTGCTGTAATTAAACTGATTTTAAAAGCAACAATTTATTATAGTGTTTAATTGCATATTCTAGGATAGTCGTTCTCACAAGAGGCATACATTTCAACTCCCGAAATTCCCCAGCCAACATGCTATCTGGGGAATTCTGGGAGTCGAAATCCACCCATCTTAAAGTATCTGTCTGGATAATTGTGGGAGTTGAAGTCCACCTATGCTATCTGGGGAATTCTGGGAGTTGGAGTCCGCCTATGCTGTCTGGGGAATTCTGGGAGTTGAAGTCCGTCTATGCTGTCTGGGGAATTATGGGAGTTGAAGTCCGTCTATGCTATCTGGGGAATTATGGGAGTTGAAGTCCGCCTATGCTGTCTGGGGAATTCTGGGAGTTGGAGTCCACCCATGCTGTCTGGGGAATTCTGGGAGTTGAAGTCCACCCATGCTGTCTGGGGAATTCTGGGAGTTGAAGTCCACCCATGCTGTCTGGGGAATTCTGGGAGTTGGAGTCCACCCATGCTGTCTGGGGAATTCTGGGAGTTGAAGTCCACCCATGCTATCTGGGGAATTCTGGGAGTTGAAGTCCACCCATGCTGTCTGGGGAATTCTGGGAGTTGAAGTCCACCCATGCTGTCTGGGGAATTCTGGGAGTTGAAGTCCACCCATGCTGTCTGGGGAATTCTGGGAGTTGGAGTCCACCCATGCTGTCTGGGAATTCTGGGAGTTGGAGTCTGCTGGGAAAAGGACTCCAGGTGGAAGCTCCACCCCCTCTGCTGTAGCTCTGCCCATCATGGTCCTTTGCCTGGCCTTCCTCTCCCTGTGGGCCGTTGCCCGGGGCAACCAAGCAGCAGCCAGAGGGATGAAGGCAACTGCCAGGCCACTGGCAGAAGCATCAGGGCCTCTGTGACCCCTCGATTAAGTGGGTTCAGAGCCCTCTGGGGCACCAGCCCTCCCCAAGACCCCCCTGGGGTCCCTGGAGCAACAGCTACTTCCTCCCCCTTCAGGTGAACTCCCCCCACCAAAAAAGGGCCTGCTGAGCCATTTCCTCAGGGCATATATATATATATATATTAGGACCTGCATAGCTTGGTCTTTTCAAGGACAGCATTTATTTTATCTGTATTTTATTTTATCTGACTCGCTTTTGGAAAGCTGCCCATTAGATTTATTTCATTTCAGGATTGATTTCCTCGCTTCGGCTCTTGAATTTTCCTCTGTAAAAGCAAAGTTATAAACATAAAGAATGACAGCTTTATTATTTCTTTCAGGTTTTCCAAACCCTTTTTTTTTTTTTTTTGAGGCCTAGCCTTTATTTCCTCAAGAAAACACTGCAGCTGTAACGATGTAAACTCTGGGCCTTCCTTGACTTTTTTTTTTACACCCCTGTGAACAATCCACTAAGAGTGCCTCTGACCATGTGCAGAGTGCCTTCCCATGTCAAAAAGCTGGCTCCACAAAGGCATCCTCATGCGATGGGGTATCTCTTGGCATCCCCTCGCTTCATGAGGTTCTGCAAAGATGGTCTCCAAGATGCCCTTTGTCTTTGCCCTTGCCTGGGGCTTCCTTCCTTCCTTCCTTTCTTTCTTCCTTCCTTTCTTTTTCCTTCCTTCCTTTCTTTTCCTTCCTTCCTCTCCATTTTTCTTTCTTACTTTTTCTCTCTTTCCTTCCTTCCTTCCTTCCTTCCTTCTTTCTTTCTTTCTTTCTTTCTTTCTTTCTTTCTTTCTTTCTTTCTTTCTTTCTTTCTTTCTTTCTTTCTTTCTTTCTTTTCCTTCCTCTCTCCTCTTCCTTCCTTCCTTTTCCTTCCTTCCTTCCTTCCTTCCTCTCTCCTCCTTCTCTTTCTTTCTTTCTTTCTTTCTTTCTTTCTTTCTTTCTTTCTTTCTTTCTTTCTTTCTTTCTTTCTTTTCCTTCCTCTCTCCTCTTCCTTCCTTCCTTCCTTCCTTCCTTTTCCTTCCTTCCTTCCTCTCTCTCCTCCTTTTTCTTTCTTTGTTTCTTTCTTTGTTTCTTTCTTTCTTTGTTTCTTTCTTTGTTTCTTTCTTTGTTTCTTTGTTTGTTTCTTTCTTTCCTTCCTTCCTTCCTTCCTTCCTTCCTTCCTTCCTTCCTTCCTTCCTTCCTTCCTTCCTTCCTTCCTTCCTTCCTTCCTTCCTTCCTTCCTTCTTGTTTTTATTTAATTCAAATCCTGCCTTTATCCTTCCTTCCTTTCCTCTTTTTATCTTCCTTTCTATCTTCCTTCCTTTCTTTTCCTTCGTGTTTTTCTCTCCCTTCCTTCCTTCCTTCCCTCCCTCCCTCCCTCTCTTGTTTTTAATTCGAATCCTGCCTTTATTATTTTTCCAAGTCGCTCAAGGAGGTCAACTTTCCTCCTCCTATTTTCCCCAGAACAAGAACAATGAGCGTTGCGCTGGGCTGAGCGAGAATGACAGGCCCAAAACCACCCAGCTAATGTGAATTTATTTACTCCTTCAGCTTGGCTTTCTCAAAACAGCGTTTGTCGATTCGCCCTCAACTCATTTTTTAAGCCTACAGAGGCCTTATATTTTATATACAGGCAGCCGCCCTCGACTTACAACCCCAACGGACCCCAAATTTCCATTGTTCAGGAAGATGGTTGTTAAGGGAATTTTGCCCCATTTTTTTGCCACAGTTATTAAGTGAATCCTGCAGTTGTTAAGTTAGTCACATGATCGTTAAGCGAATCTGGCTTTCCCCCCTGACTTTGCTTGTCAGATGGTCGCAAAAGGGAATCACTTGACCCCGGGACACTGCGACCATTGTAAATACGAACCAGTTGCCAAGTGTCTGAATGTTGATCACGTGACCATGGGGATGTTGCAACGGTTGTAAGTGTGAAAAATCCATCCTAAGTCACTTTTTTCCCACTGCCGTTGTAACGTTGGTCACTAAACGAACCGTTGTAAGTTGAGGACCCTCTTTGCAACTTCTTTATTCCTAGCGAACTTTTATAAATGTTGAGAAAAAGTGTTGATTGTAATTATGGGTTTTCCCCCCTTGTGTTTTCTTTTTCAAGGCCACTCTTGGTCTTTCTTTCTCCTCTTAAGGAAGTGAAGACCCCGAATGGGAAAATCCAGACTTTTCCTGAGATTCCCTGGTTAATAGGGACTCGTTCTGCCCTGCAAGAAAAGAAAATAATTTCCTCAGATCTCTTGAGTGGACCTCTTCCGTTCATCGATGGTCTGGAGAAGTTCGAAAATTATAGGACTGAGATGAGAGCAATGCTTGAAGTCCGGGGCGAAAAAGCCAGATGTATGCTTGTTGCCTCACTACCTAAACCCCAGATGTGAGTAGGGACAACGTTAGAAGCTACACAGAGCTCCTGATAGGTGAGTAACCTTCATTTTTTTCCAGTCATTAGAAACCGTGAATGGCAATAAAGGAGAATATTTCGTCACTCGGGGTTGAAATGAGGGTTTTGTTTTCAGCTTGGTGGTTTTCTTGCAGACGTTTCAGGAGCCAAGTAGGGGACGTCATCAGTGTAAGAAGAGAAAGGGAAAAAGAGGGAGGAAAATGGAGGAAGGAGAAGGAGAGGGAGGAGAAGGAGAAGGAGATTGTGGGGTCCTTGGTGTTCCATCAGCTTGTTTTCTTGGAGACGTTTCATGACTCAACTAGGGAATATCATCAGTGCTAGACGAGAAGGAGGAAGGTAAAAGGAAGAAGAGAAGGATTGTGGGGTCCTTGGTATGCTCTCATTTCATGACTCAACTAGGGAATATAATCAGTGCTAGAGGAGGAGAAGGAGGAAGGAAAAAGGAGGAAGGAGAAGGATTGTGGGGTCCTTGGTATGCTCTCATTTCATGACTCAACTAGGGAATATAATCAGTGCTAGAGGAGGAGATGGAGGAAGGAAAAGGGAGGAAGGAGAAGGATTGTGGGTCCTTGGTATGCTCTCATTTCATGACTCAACTAGGGAATATAATCAGTGCTAGAGGAGGAGATGGAGGAAGGAAAAAGGAGGAAGGAGAAGGATTGTGGGGTCCTTGGTATGCTCTCATTTCATGACTCAACTAGGGAATATAATCAGTGCTAGAGGAGGAGATGGAGGAAGGAAAAGGGAGGAAGGAGAAGCAAAAGAAGGAGGTGGAGAAGGAAGAGAAGGAGAAGGAGAAAGAAAAGGATTGTGGGGTCCTCTCATTTCATAACTCAACTAAGGAATACAGTCATTGCTAGAAGAGACAGGGTTTGCAGAGAGGAGGAGACGGAGAATGGGAGGAATAATAATAATAATAATTAATAATAATAATAATAATACAGCAGCTGAGGGCAGAGGTTCATTCTCCAAGCTTGTGGGTTGCTTTCTGTTTTGTGACCAGGCTAGGCAACATGTTCAGCGGAATCTAAGGAATGTCTGCATCTATGGTCCATTGGTCTTGTGATGGATCAGGTGTGGGTCACATCAGGTGAGGGTCTTGTGATGACTCTTGTGATGGGGAGGTTTATGTCAGGTGAGGGTCACTGAGGGACGAAGGGCTGGTTGGGAGGGGCATGTGTGGGTTGGTTGTGGGTCAGTTGCCGTCCCTGGTTGGCTGTGGGGTTGGTTTGGATTCTGAGGGGTTCATAGGCTGGATGTAGGTTCGAGGTGTCTCACAACCTTTTGGGCACCAGGGACCAGTTCCGTGGAGAGAGGTTTTTTCCAGGGGGAAAAGTTGGAGGGAGTTGGTTTTGTGTGCTGCCTGCATCCCAGGGGTGGGTCTTAGTTTGTTTGTGCAGTCCAGTTTCTGGCATGCTGCAGACTGGTGCCAGCCCATGGATGTGGGTTTGGGGATCTCTGATATAATAAGCATATCACCAACAAAATATGGACATTCAAAGCTATTAAAACATCAAAGTCAGATTAATATATATTGTGATGACCCAAAGGGGGCGTGGCACAAAAACAACCCAGTCAGATAATCAGTAGGAGTCCCTTTATTAGCTCCAAATTTGCCCCTACTGTCCTGGTTACCTTCCGGGCTGGAGAAAAACTCTCCCAGGAACAGCCTTCGGCTGAAGGGAATCAAGTCCAAAACATAGTCAACAAAAACTGTAACTATAAGTCCAAACAAGGCAAATGAGGTAATTAGTCTGGTAGGGCAGGAGCAAGAATTCCAGATGTGAAGACAAGACAATAACATGGTTGGGAGGACGCCAGGAACACAGATAACCAAAGTCAACACAAGATAAACTCACGTTTGCTCCCAGCAGCTGCCACTCTCAGCTTGCATCTCTTTTAAACTCCCTTCCCAGCTGTGGCTAATGAAGGGAATCAGGGCCCTTCCCTCCCCCATAAACCACGCAACCCACGTTGCTCCCTTCTCCGTTCCTCCCTGTGTGCCCTAGGATGAAGACAGGGTGGGCCTGGCTCTTCCTCTGAACTCCATCACCCTTGTTCTCCCTTTTCCCTGCTCTGCCCAGCCAGGCTTTGCCCTTCCCCCAGTTCCCTCCACAGCCAATGGAGCCACACTCCCTTCTCCCTGTCGGCTGTTTGTCTTCCTCCTTGGATTCAGACTCCGACAGGGGCATGACATATATAATCAGTTCTTCCAAGAACACAATAACTTTAGGAGGGTGCAAAAATACGTTTTAATGAAGAATTCTTCTCGGTGCTTCTCCAATAATGCAAGGCTTGGTCCATGTCTTTCCTAAACCCAAGAGTTCCAGTAAGTCCAACATATTATTCTTGGCTGGCTATTTTGATTGTCTCAAAGGTGCCATTTCAGGAACCCCTGAAATGGCCATCTCCGTAGCAAATTGTGATTAACTTTTTGTCTCTCGAGTCAGTCTGTCCAGTTCAGCTTGCATTCAGTTAATAATTCAAGCTGTGCATTGAATCACGAGTCCAGTCCAGGAATTGATGCTTTTGAGGGTATTTCCACCCTTAAATGTTGTCTTTAGTTCTCATTTAGTTCTCTGGAGGCTAAACCATATGACGAACAGTTGCAGGAATTGTCTGCTTTAATGAAGAGAAGGACCAGCCCAGGGGACTGACAGGATAGCAGTCTTCCAATATTTGAGGGGCTGCCACAAAGAAGAGGAGTGGATTTAATGTATTCTCCAAAGCACCAGAAGGCAGGAGAAGAATCAATGGATGGAAACCAACCAAGGAGAGAAGGAACCTAGAAATAAGGAGAAATCTTCTGACAGTGAGAACAATTGGAATGATTTCTCTCCCGAAGTTGTGGGTGCTTCAACCCTGCAGGTTTTCAAGAAGAGATTAGACAACCATTGATGTCAACTGGTATAGGGTCTCTTGTCTGAGCAAGGGGTTGGACTAGAAGACCTCCAAGGTCCCTATGATTCTTTGGATGCATTCTTTATTAATCACTTTTTAAAATTTGTCCGTGCTTGACTTTTTCTAACTGCAATGCCCAGATTCTTGCAGGATTTATCCTGATGGCGTCTTCAATTTAGGCTTATTATCAAATATAAAACAATTATTTTTTGATTCACAAATAATATCTGGCTGAAATTATGATTCCCTATCAGGCCAATACAGCACCATGGGCACAAAAAACAGCAACGAAGTCCTGGAGTGAATGTAATTTGGTATGCAGAAATAGAATTTAAATTAAAGGGCTCCACTAATAGAAAACCCACATTAATTAAAATATCTCCTTGGACCTCACTTGGTCTAAGCGGAGCCTCTCTTTTTGCATGGAGAAGACTTTTGAGGATGCCAGCTGTCTCACTGCCCTCTTGATGTCCCTGTTCCTCAGGGTGTAAATGAGAGGGTTGACCAAAGGAGTTAAAATGGCAAAAGTCATGTCGCTCAGAATGTGGATGTCGCTGGGCATCTCGATGCGGTAGGCGAGAAAGGCCAGAGCAATGGAGAAATAGTACGTGATGACCACCACCAGATGGGAGAAGCAAGTGGAGAAGGTCCTCCTGCGGCCTTCCTTGGACTTGATCTGCAAGACCGAGACCATGATGCAGGCGTAGGAGATGACCACAAGCAGCAGAGGACCGAAGGCGACGGTCATAGAAATGGTGAAACCCAGGAAACTCTGGAACGTGGTGTCGGTGTTTTGGCACGCGGCCTGGACCACCGCCAAGTGGTCGCAGAAGCAGTGGTTGACCTTGGGTGTCTTGCCGAAGGTCAGCCGAGATGACTGGACGACCGGTTGGATGGGGACCAGCAGCGCAGAGAACCAAGCTCCCGCAGCCAGCCGTAGGTTCTTCTGCTTGGTCATTCGGGCAGCGTAGTGCAAGGGGTGGCAGACCGCCTCGTAGCGGTCGTAAGACATCACCACCAGGAGAAAGGTCTCCGTCACTGCCAGCCCGTGGAAGAAGTACATCTGCAAGAAGCATCCCTTAGAGGAGACCGACTTGGCCTTGATCAAGAACATGGCCAGCATTCGGGGGATGGTGATGGTGGTCAGCAGGATGTCCAGGGTGGAAAGATTGGTCAGGAAGAAGTACATGGGCTTGTGGAGTTTGGGGTCGGTGGCCACGGCCACGATGATGGTGACGTTGCTAGAAAGGATGAGCAGATAGAAGATGAGGAAGATGAAAAAGAGGGTGAACTGGTGGTCCTGGAGGCTGGGGAAGCCGACAAGCCAGAAGGATGCAACTGAACCACCCGTGAAGTTGCAAGTCTCCATTTTGTGAAAGGCTGAAGGGGGCGGGCGGTCTAGTAAATGAAAAAGGAGATGTGATGACCCAAAAGAGGTGTGGCACAAAGGCAACACAGTCACATAAGTAAGAAAAGTCCCTTTAATACCTCCAACTTTGCCCCCAATGCCCAGTTACTTTCGGCTGGAGAAATATTTTTCCCCCCAGGAACAGCCTTTGAGTGGAGAAAATTCAGTCCGAAAACAAGGTACATACAAACTGTAAATAAAAATCCACACAAACCGCGCTGCAGCAATTAACTGGACAGGGCAGGAGAAGGAATTGCAGACTTCAAAGGCCAACAAAACACATGCTGTTGGGAAGATGCCAGGAACCCAGATAAACCTCGACAAAACAAGATAATACATGATTTGCTCCCAGCAAGCTGCTGTGTGCAAACTCCCCTTTTTAAACACTGTGTTCCCAGCTGCAGCAAATGAAGGGAATCAGGGCCCTTTCCTCCCCCATAAGCCACACAACTCATGTTGCTCCCTTCTCCGTTCCTCCCTGCGTGCCCTAGGACGAAGAGGGGGTGTGCTTGGATCGTCCTCTGAACTCCCTCTCCCTGGTTCTACCTGTCCCCTGCTCAGCCCAGCCAGACTTTGCCCTTCCCCAGTTTCCTCCACAGCCAAAGGAGCTACACTCCCACTTCCTGTCAGCTACTCGGCCTCCCCTTCCGACTCAGATTCCAACAGGGGCATCACAGGAGAGGAGAGTGTCAGCTTTGCCCATGATAAATACACCTGCAAAGTCCTTCTCATCATTGGGCTGCTTGAGTTTATTCTCATTTGTCATCATCTTAATGATCACTTTCTTCTCCAGAATCTTGAGGCAGCTTGCAACAGCCATAGGACACATTTTTTTTTGGCATCTCTCAAATGACTTGGCTACGCTAGATGTTCTGGAACGCACGTGTGTTCCTGTCTATTTTTTAAAACAGAATAACAGAGTCGGAAGAGACCTTGGAGGTCTTCTAGTCCAACCCGCTGCTCAAGCAGGAGACCCAAGGCCATTCCAGACCAATGGCTGTCCATCCAGCCTCTTCTGAAAAACCTCCAGTGGGAAGGAAGGAAGGAAGGAAGGAAGGAAGGAAGGAAGGAAGGAAGGAAGGAAGGAAGGAAGGAAGGAAGGAAGGAAGGAGGAGGGGAGGGAGGGAGGGAGGGAGGGAGGGAGGAAGAAGAATAACAGAGTTGGAAGGGACCTTGGAGGTCATCTAGACCAACCTGCTGCTCAAGCAGGAGACCCAAGACCATTCCAGACCAATGGCTGTCCATCAGTCTCTTCTGAAAAACCTCCAGTAGGTAGGAAGGAAGGAAGGAAGGAAGGAAGGAAGGAAGGAAGGAAGGAAGGAAGGAAGGAGGAGGAGGGAGGGAGGGAGGGAGGAGGGAGGGAGGGAGGGAGGAAGAATAACAGGTTGGAAGGGACCTTGGAGGTTCTAGTCCAACCTGCTGCTCAAGCAGGAGACCCAAGACCATTCAGACCAATGGCTGTCCATCCAGTCTCTTCTGAAAAACCTCCAGTAGGTAGGAAGGAAGGAAGGAAGGAAGGAAGGAAGGAAGGAAGGAAGGAAGGAAGGAGGGAGGGAGGGAGGGAGGGAGGGAGGGAGGGAGGAGGAAGAATAACAGAGTTGGAAGGGACCTTGAGGTCTTCTAGTCCAACCTGCTGCTCAAGCAGGAGACCCAAGACCATTCCAGACCAATAGCTCTCCAATGTCCTCTTGAAAACTTCCAGGGATGGAGCGCCCACAATTTCTGGGGGCAAACCGTCCCACCGATTAATTGTTTCCACTGTCATGAAATGTCTCTTTACCTCCAGGTCGATTCTCTCCTTTGATCCATTGCTTCTTTTTAAATGTTTATTTATTAAGAACCTTTATAGGGCCGCCCAACTCCCTCACGATGAGCACAAAAATAAAGCGCCACCACCAAACTCAATGAACTCCCAATTTCCTGGTGACGACAGACCAACCAACCATTGGATGGGCTCTGTGTCCCCATGGGGTCTCCAGGCCCATTGGCCAAAGCACCTCTTCAGGGCCTTGAGAAAGCGTGTCAAAATGAGGCCCACTCTCTGCTGGGAGGCTGTTCCATCGGGAGGGAGCCATCACAAAGGAGGCCCTTCTCCTGGATCCCACCAGATGGACCTCCTTAAGAGAGGGGAGCCCTAACATCCCCTGGCTCTCTGCTCTGGTGGGTTTAGGTGGATGTAACTGGGGTGGGTGGGAAACTGGTCCTTCAGGTAACCTGGTCTTAAGCCAAACACTAGTAAAACACGCAGATTGTTGGTGCAGCAGTATAGACATAAATGCACTGAGTGTCAACTTGTAAGGCCTTCCCAGCCTACTCTCGAGTTGCCATAAGCAGGGTGGGAAACTGATGGAACAGCATGGCAGCTACGTAACCAGAAGCACATTCCACACATACCTTCTTCCAGGTTGTATCCCAGGCTACCGGGGACCAACCGGAGAGGTGTGATTTCTACAGCCTGGGAAAGTGCTCCGTTGGAGAATGTGATTTATGACGCGTCCTGGGTATGTGTGTGGAAACAGGGTCATAGGTGGGCTGTAAATTATGTCAGGCAGCGCTGACTTCATTTGGGTGCCTGCTGACATGTTGCTCCTAATAAATAACTGGATTTCTTTGGAAACTTGGCTCGAGGCTCATGGTTTAATTATTAGAGCATCCATCGGAACCCTGACACTGAGTTTGAGCAAAAAGTTCCATTGGGGGGAAAGGTAGATTTTTTTTCTTACAGGTTTATTTATGCATTAATATCCATTGAAATCAAATAAAGACTGCCCTTCATACTTATGGATAGGAGACTCAAATGTGGAAAGCATAAAAACGAAATACAGGAGAATTATTATAAGAATTATTATATATTTTGTTATTATGTAGTACTTATGTATGTATTCTCTTTCTTTCTTTCTTTCTTTCTTTCTTTCTTTCTTTCTTTCTTTCTTTCTTTCTTTCTCTCTCTCTCTCTCTCTCTCTCTCTCTCTCTCTCTCTCTTTTAATTAATATAAATCAACAATTTTAATTGCTTTTATATTTACCTGTTTATAAGATGTCCAGAGTTGCCTTATTGGCCAGATGTGTGGCATATAAAAATGTAATAAATAAATAAATAAGTACGCATCTCTATTTTAGGTTTATGTTTCGGGGCAAGATATTCCAAGAATTATGGTCACGGGAGCAGTGGATTCTTGTTCATTTTAAATTAGTTAATCTTGGGCATGCGTGTGTAGAAAAATAGTTACACAAGCATGCAAATAATAAAATAATAAATAAAATAAAAAAAGTGTGTGTCCAATCACACTTGGCTAATAAAGTATTCTGTTCTGTTCTATTCTATTTTCTATCCTGCATTTATTTATGTAGCTTTGTAGCCAAGTGACTCTAATATGAATACATGGGGGGAAATGGTCACTATTCCTGATCTCCTGATAGTTTATCTCTCCCAAGCTTCTTCCTGCAAGTCATTTTGTTCCAGCGTTGCACAGGAAAAGGAGAGAGAGAGAGAGAGAGAATGTAAATTGTTATGCAGGGGCCATCAGCTGAAACGAAGACAGGCTAAAATACTATTTGTGCAGTTTGGCTGCAACTGAACCAACTCCCACGAGACTGAGCCTCCACGCAGGGGGGGATATATTTGAAGATATGGATGGGTTTTATTTTAACAAGGTTTCTGAGCAAGGAAAAAAACAAAACAAAACTAAAAAAACTCTGCTTCCTCTCATCTAGAGAACTGAGAAAAAATAATTTTTTTCCCAGAGCCACGGGCAGCGTATGAATCAAATGTTCAGGTAATTCCTTGGTTACTTTAGCTCAGATAACAGATAATCAGAGTTGGAAGGGACCTTGTAGGTCATCTAGTCCAACCCCCCACCCAAGCAGGAGACCCTACACCATTTCTGACAGATGGGAGTCCAGTCTCTTCTTGAAAGCCTCCAATGATGAAGCTCCCACAACTTCCAAGGGCAACTTCTGTTCCATGGGTGGATTGTTCTCACTGTCAGAAAGTTTCTCCTTATTTCCAGGTTGAATCTCTCCTTGTTCAGTTTCCATTATCTGGCCTTCCAGGGCTTTGGAGAATAGCTTGACCCCTTCCTCCTCTCTGAGGCAGCCTCTTAAATATTGGAAGATGCTCTCCTGTCTCCCCTGGTCCTTCTCTTCCCTAGACAAGCCATGCCCAGTTCCTGCAACCGTTCATCATATGTTTTAGTCTCCAGTCCCCTAATCCTCCTGGTTGCTCTTCACTGAACTACAACACTACAACGCCTTTTCAATTTTTTATTCAATCCTTTATTCAGTCAAGCAAGGTGTCAGCGCTGAGATTCATCTGTCACAAGAATATATGTGAAGAAGAGGAGGGTGTGAGGGAGTTGAATAGTTCAAGGTTATTTAGTATATCGCATTAAAAAATTCCAGCTGCAGTTAATTGGTTCTTGTGATTTATGAAATGTTGTAAGTGGGAGGAGATAGGGTGGACTTTGTGAGACGCTGGGAATGAGTTTCAGTTTTGGAAATTTCCATAGACGTACCAGAGCTGTTCCTAATAAATCAACTGGAGATTATTATGGATAATTTCTGGATGCCTAACACAAGGGGTTAGACTAGGAGATCTCCAAGGTCCCTTCCAACCTTATGATTCTATGATTCTTTGGATGCATTCTTTATTAATCACATGTTTAACTTGTTCACGCTCGATATTATCTAACTTAAAATGCAAAGAAGGACTAGGACGAGACATGAAAGCAGCCTCCCCATATTGAAGGGGCTGCTACAAGGAAGAGGAGGGGGTCAACGTATCCTCCAAAGCCCCTGAAGAAGCAACAGATGGAAACCAATCGAGAAGAGAGGCAGCCTAGAACTAAGGAGAAATTTCTTGACAGTCAGAACAATTAATCTGTGGAACAGCTTGCCACAAGAAAGTTGTGGGAGTTCCAACACTGGAGGTGTTTTAAAGAAGAGATTAGACAGCCATTTATCCGAAATGGTATCAAGTCTTCTGCCTGAAGCTGGGGGTTGGACTAGATGATCTCCAAGGTCCCTTCCAGCCCTAGGATTCTAGGTTTTCGTATTTTTCTACTTCTTTTGTTAGAAAGGCCCATTCTTGCTTTCTGACTGTTTTAGTTACCTTTCTTTCATATCCAGTTCCCTGGTGGGGAACAGATTTTGCCCAATTAAAAAAAAAAAATCGAAGAACTTGATGTAGCTGTTACTGGTTAGTATTATGTCTACCAAAAACAAAAGTTGGACCTAAAACTTGAAAAAAACCTTTTAAAGTTATTTTAAAAAATGGATTGCTTGTGTGAGTTTGTCAACTTTTAAAAGACTTTCCTACCAGTCCATGCACAAAACTCCATTATTATTATTATCGATTATGATTCAAAGGTTTATGAAAAGTTAAGAACTCTGTGTTATTAATATTTCCTCAGTTAATCCCTAAGTAGATTCCCAGGAACTTCAAGATCCCAAGGACACATCTTGGAAGCTACATCTTTGCTTAGTTTTTAGCTGATCCCTTTCCTTAAATATGAACATAAATAAATCTATTGATCAAATGTGTACACCTCAATAGAAATGACTCTCAGGGGTGTACAACAATCAACAAAAATAATAATATAAAACAGTAATTATAAAAACAGGAGCAACTGTTATGAAAATTATTATTAAAAAGTAAAGATACAAACAGAGAGATTAAATACATTAATTGCAGTAACCACAATACTGGAACCATCTTAAAAATTTGCCAGTTCTCTGGAAACCCCAAATTTAACTGATCTTGTGGGATTTCCTAAACATCAACAGGAATGGAGCTAACACTTCAGAGCTAACGCACTGGTTCCACCGATGAATCATTGCTTTAATGTATTTAACAGGATTTAATGCAAATGTATTTTATTGTATTCAAAAGACCAAGTGGTGTTGTTCAGGATTTTGGTGGTATCAAATACTTCAAAATAGGTTGACCCCCTCATCTTTGTAGGAGCTCCTCAAATATTGGAAGACTGCTATCATGCCACACCCTGGTCCTTCTTCTCATTAAATTAGACATATCCAATTCCTGCAACCTTTGTTTATATGTTTTAGCCTCATATTTTCCCTAATCCTCTTTGTGGCTCTTCTCTGCACCCTTTACAGAGCCTCCACACCTTGTCACTAGGGGATTGAGAGTTTATTGGGTTTTAGTTCTGTAAGTTGCCCAGAGTCGTCATATGAGTGAGTTGAACGGCCATATAAAAGGTGTTAATAAATAAATAAAAATTTAAAAAGAAGCAATGGATCAAGGAAGAGAACCAATCTAGAACTAAGGAGAAACTTCCTAACAGCGAGAACAATTAACCAGTGGAACAGCTTGCCACCAGAAGTTGTTGATGCTCCATCATTGAAGATTTTCAAGAAGAGATTGGACAACCATTTGTCTGAAATGGCATAAGGCTTCCTGCTTGAGCAAGGGGCTGGACTAGAAGACCTCCAAGGTCCCTTCCCACTCTGTTATTCTGCACTCTTTCCAGAGTCTCAGCATCTTTTTCATATTCTGGCGACCAGAACTAGATGCAATAAAACTGGATTAAATAAAAGGTATTAATTAGAGACTTGACTTGTGGGGAAGAATTATTTTATTGGCAGGTCTTGTAGATAAAATTTTTGTATTCTATAATGACTACCTTTTGTATAAGGTGTGCTTTTCAACATCAGCCTATCTGTAGCTGGATGATAGGAGCTGTAGTGAAGAACATCTACAGAAGACCAGATTTGGGAAATGGGTTGATCCCATTCAATCTGTTAAATGGTCTCTAAACAAGGCCAATGATGAGAGATCAATCATGCTTCAAAAAACATTCTTTTGCTTAATAGCACCTGGCAAATTATCTCTGGGAATTTGGATTGGATGTACAATATTCTGCTGATTTTTACTGGTCCTTCCTTGCAATTGCTTTTATCAGATAACAGATAACAGATCATCAGAGTTGGAAGGGACCTTGTAGGTCATCTAGTCCAACCCCCCGCCCAAGCGGTAGACCCTATACCATTTCTGACAGAGGGCAGTCCAGTCTCTTTTTGAAAGTCTCAAGTGATGAAGCTCCCACAACTTCCAAAGGAAACGTCTGTTCCATTGGTTGATTGTTCTCCTTATTTCCAGGTTGAATCTCTCCTTGTTCAGTTTGCATCCATTATTATTCCTTGTCTGGCCTTCAGGTGGCTTGGAGAATAGCTTGACTCCTTCCTCCTCTCTGGGGCAGCCCCTCAAATATTGGAAGGCTGTCTCCCCTGGTCCTTCTCTTCCCTAGACTATCATCACATCATCGTACAGCTAACTGGAAGATATTCATTTGTTTATTTGTTCAATTTATTTGCCTCCCATCTCACTCTGGGGCTACTCAGGGTGACCACAATAAAATGGGGGGGAAATGATAAACAGCATAAACCTAACAAAGGAATAAAAGAATAAAAATGAACAATGGAAGTATAATACAAAAATACAAAATGAAAAAGATACTGAAAGACAGTAAGTCAAGCATAACATAGCATACGGTGAGTCTAAGGATGATTAGTTAGTCTCTAAATTAGCTTTCTTGTGGATATTTTGGACCTCTGTTAAAACCTGGTCAATGAAAAAATATATATCTGATGTCATCTTTCCAACCTGAGTTAGGCGAGACAATTTCTGTTGCATATTTAGCATTTGGCACCAACTTGAGATGTCGGTCTGTTTTCTTATTGTAAGAATATACACTTACTTGCAGGCTGAAGCGGAAATTTCCCCCCTCTTCAACGATTTCATTACCAAAAATAAAAATAAATAAAAATGAACCCATGAAATGCATTGCAACCTTTTATAAGGAAAACTTCTTCTCGCAGCAGTCTCCCATCACGAATTCCCAGCTGACCGAGTCTTCCTTCCTTTTAAGACCTCAATACCCCTCATTTCCCTGGTTAACAACTCCCCTGCTCTTTGCCCTCCTGGGCCCCCACGGAGGAATAGGGGTAATTGTGAATTGTAGTGCTGTTTTTCTTCATTTGAGAACATCTTTTCGCATTTTAGGATTAACAGTTTAACAGATAAATCAGAGTTGGAAGGGATCTTGTAGGACATCTAGTCCAACCTCCTGTCCAAGCGGGAGACCCTACACCATTTTTGACAAATGGCAGTCCAGTCTCTTCTTGAAAGCCTCCAGGGATGAAGGACCCACAACTTCCGAGGGCAACTTCTGTTCCATGGGTTGATTGTTCTCACTGTCAGAAAGTTTCTCCTTATTTCCAGGCTGAATCTCTGCTTGTTCAGTTCCCATCCATTATTCCTTGTCTGGCTTTCAGGCGCTTTAGAAAATAGCTTGACCCCCTTCCTCCTCCTCTCTGGGGCAGCCCCTCCCTCAAATATTGGAAGACTGCTAACCTGTCTCCCCTGGTCCTTCTCTTCACCGGATTAGCCAGGCCCAGTTCCTGTAACAATTGTTTTCCCCTGTATATGTTCTCCATATCAAATTAACCTTGGGACAGGGGGAACATACTGCCAAGGCTTTATTAGATCCCTCCTTTCCTTTCCTCCAACTTTGCCCCCAATGCCCAGTTACCTTCGGCTGGAGAAAAAAACTCTCCCAAAAACAGCCTTTAAGTGGAGGAAATTCAGTCCGAAAACAAGGTACATACAAACTGTAAATAAAAATCCACACAAACCACGCGGCAGCAATTAACTGGACAGGGCAGGAGAAGGAATTGCAGACCTGAAAGGTCAACAAAACACACACAGTTGGGAAGACGCCAGGAACCCAGTTAAGCCTTGACAATAAAAGATAATTAACGATTTACTCCCAGCAAGTTGCTATGCACAACCTCCCTTTTTAAACACTGTGTTCCCAGCTGCAGCTAATGAAGGGAATCAGGGCCCTTTCCTCCCCCGTAAGCCACGCAACCCACATTTCTCCCTTCTCCGTTCCATCCCAGCTTGGATCTTCCTCTGAACTCACCCTCCCTTGCTCTACCTCTCCCTTGCTTTGCCCAGCCCTTCCCCAGTTTCTTCCACAGCCAACAGAGCCACACTCCCACTCCCTGTCAGCTGTTTGGCTTCCTCCTCCGAATCAGATTCCGACAGAGGCATGACACTAGGTAACGTCATCAGTGCTGGATGGGAGTGGGGTTTGTGTGGAGGGGGAGGAGGGGGAGGAGGAGGAGGAGGAGGAGGAGGAGGATATATGAAGGTAGGAGGAGGAGGAGGAGGAGGAGGAGGAGGAGGAGGAGGAGGAGGAGGAGGAGGAAGACTGTGGTACTGTGGCCTCTGGTACTGTCTGAGCTTGGTGGTTTTCTTGCAGACATTTCATGATCCAGCTAGGTAACATTATCAGTACTAGAAGGGAGTGGGGTTTGCTCTGATATGATATACTAGTGGCTTGCCCTGTCAGTGTTGTGGTTTTCTCCTTGGTAATTGTTAGGAATATGAGTCACCTAACAGCTATTTGGGTTAGAAATATGTAAACCAGGACAAACATTTTAAAACTGTAACTTTAAGAAAATGCAAAACTGTAATTAGGTGTGGTTTCTCAAACGGCCATAAGATGGAGCCAGAAACTTGGATTGTCTTAGTCTTAGTCTCAGAAGAGAGTGTGTCTGAGTGAGTATCTCTGTTTCCTTCTGTTGGAAAGTATTGCCGATGCTCCATTTTTCCTAATTGACTGATATTACTGGATTTAATGTAAGTCTGTTACTGAACTGTTTTTTGACACTGGACTTTGATATTTGGATTATACCTGGATTGAAAACTGACTGATTTAACTTGTGAATGACTTTGGACTGCTTATTTTGGACTTTGCTTAAACCTTTCTGGAAGTAAAAACCTACATTTACTGTACAGTGTATCTCTGTGCTCTGTGTGTGTATTATTCAAACACTCCTCTCAAATACGTCTCCCTGTATGCGCTCATTCTCCTAACGGGGAATTACCTCAACAGTAATGCTTTGCTTAGGGTATTGCTTTCTACTTGGTTGTGTGCCTGACACCAAAAGAAGAGAATATTTATAGCTCAGGGTTGAATTGTGGAGTTATTGCTGCTCTATGAGCTGGGTCGTTTCTTGCAGATGTTTCATGACCCAGCTAGGTAATATCAGCAGCGCTAGAAGCAAATGGAGTTTGTTTAGAGGAGGAGGAAGAAGATGAGGAAGTAGAAGAGGAGAACTGTGGGGTCCTTGGTGCTCCCTGAGCCGGGTGGTTTTCTTGCAGACCTTTCATGACCCAACTAGGTAACATTATCAGTGCTAGAAAGGAGGCGGATTTATGGAGGATGGAGGAGGAGGAAAAGGAGAAGGAGGAGAACACCAGAGTCCTTGGTGCTCTCTAATCTTGGTTGTTTTCTTGCAGATATTTCATGACAAAACTAGGTAACAGCATCAGTGCTAGAAGGAAGTGGGAGAGGAGGAGGAGGAGGAGGAGGAGGAGGAGGAGGAGGAGGAGGAGGAGGACAATGACTGTGGCGTTCTTGGTGTTCTCTGAGCTTCTTTTCTTGCAGACCTTGCATGACCCAACTAAGTAGCATCATCAGTGCTGTGGATGGAGTTAAATTCTGTTCCCAGAAGGTTCTGCTTCGAATTCAATCTTCCTGGGGCAGGGGGGAATACCTTATTTTGGGTGGCTTTACAGTACGCTAATCTCTTCCCGTTTAACCCGTTATGTTTGTTGGGCAAACAGGCCTATGGATCATCCTTGGCCAATTTTTTTGGTGCACTTTGCAATTGAGTCCACCCTCAACCTTTGCTGGGGAGAAAAATTCCACCCTCTTGAGCAACCAAGGCTCAAGCTTCCTTTGCATTGCTTGAAAGTTTGACCTCACCATAATTAACTTTGCTAACCTCTCTGTCTTCTTGGCTCCTATGGGATTTCTCAACTTCCCCACACAGCAAGTCAGAATCACGCTCCCCTGTTTCCAACCACTTACAGCAATAAACAGTAACCCGTTGGTCCCCGGAGATTAATTAGGGCTGCAACATTGTGGGGCAAATCCCCAGAGACCCCTTGCAATTCGCCTCCCCAATTTTGCCTCCCAAGGCGGCCAGCAAAACTCACCGAAGCAAATGAGCTTCGGAAATAAATTGCAATTAATGCAATGTTTTGAAAGAAATAATAATGATTGCCTTCTTAAGGCAGACACAGATAGCACAGTCTCTCTCTAGGGGTCAAAGTTCTCCCGAGGAACGGAAAAGAAAATGCTTCGTGGTTTGTTTGTTTTTTCCCTTATTTTAAATGTTCATAGCCATTTTTTCCCCTTCTTTTGTTTTTATTTATTTATTCATTTTGTCAAGCATGTATTAGATATCATGTGTAAGTATAAACATGATTATGAATACATGAAATGGATAGGAATAAAAAAAGAGCATTAGGACCGGAACGGTAGGCACGCTGGTGTGCCTATGCACACCCCCTACAGACCTCTTAGGAAAGGGGTGAGGTCAACAGTGTAAGGTTAAAGTTTTGGGGGTTTGGGGAAGAAACCACAGAGTCAGGTAGTGTCATGGCCCTGTTAGAATCTGACTTCGAGGGAGAGGTGGAACAGCCGACAGGGAGTGGGAGTGTGGCTCTGGAGGTTGTGGAGGAAATTGGGGAAGGGCACAGGCCGGCTGGGCATTCAGAGGAAGATCCAGGCCCACCCCCTCTTCATCCTAGGGCACGCAGGGAGGAGCGGATAAGGGAGAAACGTGAATGGCATAGTCTACGGGGGAGGAAAGGGCCTTGATCCCCTTCATGGGCTGCAGCTGGGAGGACTGTTTAAAAGGACAAACTGCGCATGGCCCAGTGCTGGAAGCAAAGCGTGAAATAATTCTAGTCTTTCAGTTCTTATCTGAGTTCTGGTGTCCTTCCCAGTTTGTGTATTTCGATATCTGTGGACGTCTTCAAGCCCTTATCCTGCCTTGTCTCCTTAATTGCTTCAGTGTGGTTTGTGTTGTTTTTTTCCTATTTATAATTGATATGTATTTTGAGTTTGAATGGGATTTCTTCCTTTTCGCAACTGTTTGTGGGGGTGTTTTTTTCTTCAGTCAATGATAATTGGAGCTTTGAAGTCAAGTTGAAGAAATTAAAAGGACTTCACCTGTTTTTGTGACTTTGTTGCTTTTGTATCCCAGCCTGGCTCATCACAGGCCCAATGTCTGGTATTCCAGACATTGACCACTCTGTGCCTGAAGTCGTATTTCCTGCAATCAAGTTTGGTGCGGTTTACTCTGAGTTTGTATCCATTGTGTGCTCTTGTAATGTTGTGGTTGAAGCTGAAGTAGTCATTGATGGGTAGGACATTGCAATGGATAATTTTATGTACTACACTTAGGTCGGACCGAAGGCAGTGTAGTTCTAGGTTGTCTAACCTAAAATTTCAAGTCTGGTGGCATAAGGTCTTTTGCTGCAAGTAGAGGAGTGGAGGACTCTTCTTGTGAAATATTTCCAGACTTTCTCAACTGCATTAATATCCAATATTTAGTGCGGGTTCCAAACAGATGAGCTGTATTCTTAATGGATATCCCCACAATATTTCTAGGAGACCTTGTTCCAAACCTTTGGAACGTAGGTAGGAAGATGTGAAATGGGAGAAGAAGCACCATAGGGGGACTCCAAACATGGTCACTTAAAAATATGTGGATGTCAACTCCCAGAATTCCTCAGCCAGCCATGCTGGGGAATTCTGGGAGTTGAAGTCCACAACTCGTAAAATGGCCACATTTGAAGACCCCTCTGCTCTAATCGACACTATTCTGCTCATAAATAGTTGCTATGGAAGCCTACTTACAAATCTAGTGCTACAGTGACTAAATTAGTAGACCAGCAAAATACCGTGGACATAATATATTTAGATTTCAGCAAGGCATTCGATAAAGTAGACCACAACCTACTTCTTAGTAAGCTAGAAAAAAGAGGAATAGATAGCACCACCACTAGATGGACTCGCAACTGGCTGGCAAACCGTACTCAATGAGTCCTTAATGGGTCTAAGTCTACATGGAGGGAAGTAAGCAGTGGGGTGCCACAAGGTTCTGTCTTAGGCCCAGCACTCTTCAATATCTTCATTTACGACTTAGATGAGGGAATAGAAGGAGAACTTACCAAATTTGCAGATGATACTAAGCTGGGAGGAATATCCAACACCCAAGAATATAGGCTCAAGATCCAGATGGATCTTGACAGACTACAACACTGGGAACATATCTAACAAAATGAAATTCAATGTAGAGAAAAGTAAAGTCCTACACTTAGGCAAGAAAAACCCAAAGGACACATATAGACTGGGTGAAACCAGGCTCAATAGCAGTAACTGGGAGAGGGATCTTGGAGTCTTAGTGGACAACCGGCTAAATAGGAGCCAGCCGTGTGCAGCAGCCGCCAAAAAAGCTAATGCAATCCTAAGTTGTATTGACAGAGGGATACAGTCAAGATCAAGGGAAGTACTAATACCACTCTATAAAGCCTTAGTAAGGCCTCACCTAGAGTACTGCATCCAGTTTTGGTCACCACATTATAAAAAAGATGTTGAGACTCTAGAAAAAGTGCAGAGAAGAGCAACCAGGATGATGAGGGGACTGGAGGCTCAAACATACGACGAACAGTTACAGGAACTGGGCCTGGCTAGTCTAGGGAGGAGAAGGACCAGGGGAGACAGGAGAGCAGCCTTCCAATATTTGAGGGGCTGCCACAGAGAGGAGGAAGGGGGTCAAGCTATTTTCTAAAGCTCCTGTAGACCAGACAAGGAATAATGGATGGAAACTGGACAAGGAGAGATTTTTCAACCTGGAAACAAGGGGTAACTTTCTGACAGTGAGAACAATCAACCCATGGAACAGAAGTTGCCTTCAGAAGTTGTGGGAGCGCCATCAGTTGAGACTTTCAAGAAGAGATTGGACTCCCATCTGTCAGAAATGGTGTAGGGTCTCCCGCTTGGGCGGGGGGTTGGACTAGATGACCTACAAGGTCCGTTCCAACTCTGATTATCTGTATCTGTACATAAAACCCTGCATGGCATAGGGCCTGCTTACTTGGGGGGGACTGTCTGTCTCCCATAGATTCTATGGCATGGCACCATTGGCACAGTCCTTTTCTTTCAATTAAACTGTTGTGGGGTCCTTGGTGGTCTCTGAGCTTGGCTGTTTCCTTGCAGACATTTCATACTCCAACTAGGTAACATAATCAGTGACGGGAGTGGGGTTTGCAGACAGGAGGAGGAGGAAGATTGTGGGATCCTTGGGGCTCTCCTCTTCCTCCTCCCCCTCCTCCCCCCCCCCCCCCCACAAACCCCATTGTCAGGGCTCCAACATATCCCCCTCATCCAAAGTCTCTAGCTGCATCTCAGAAAAAGTAAATTGGTTTATTAGAAATTGCCATGTTGGTGCGTGGCTGGGTGCAGCCGATACTAAATCCCATCATCCATTTCCCCCTTGACCCTGGTCTTCCCCCCACCCCCTGGATGTGACTCCTCCAATGGGACACATCCGTCTCCAAGGGTCATCCATCATGCTCTCCAATAACCTTCTTATGCTACGACAACTTTAGGCTGCTGAGTTGATCTCTGAGCATTTCAAGAACGCCTTGTTTTCCCCCACTCCCTTTGTCTGGCAGCTAAAAAGACCAAAGGAGTATCTTTTTAGTTGACACCCATCCCCTTCTAGTACTGATCATGTAACCTAGTTGGGTCATGAAACGTCTGCAAGAAAGCCACCAAGCTCAGAGATCACCAAGGATGCCGTATTTCTCCTCCTCCTCCTCCTCCTCCTCCTCCTCCTCCTCCTCCTCCTCCTCCCTCCTCCTCCTCCTCCTCCTCCTCCTCCTCCTCCTCCTCCTCCTCCTCCTCCTCCTCCTCCTCTCCACAAAAACCCCTGTCTTCTAGCACTGATGATATTACACGGTTGGGTCATGAAACGTCTGCAAAAACACCACCAAGCTCAGAGAGCACCAAGGATGCCGTTTCTCCTCCTCCTCCTCCTCCTCCTCCTCCTCCTCCTCCTCCTCCTCCTCCTCCTCCTCCTCCTCCTCCTCCTCCTCTCCACAAAACCCCCTGTCTTCTAGCACTGATGATATTGCATGGTTGGGTCATGAAACGTCTGCAAAAACACCACCAAGCTCAGAGAGCACCAAGGATGCCATATTTCTCCTCCTCCTCCTCCTCCTCCTCCTCCTCCTCCTCCTCCTCCTCCTCCTCCTCCTCCTCCTCCTCCTCCTCCTCCTCCTCCTCTCTGCAAACCCCACTCCCTTCTACCATTGATCACGTAACCTAGCTGGGTCATGTAATGTCTGCCAAAAAACCACCCAGCCAAGAGAGCACCAAAGACCCCACGGTCCTCCTCCACCTCCTCTTCCTCTCTGCAAATCCCCCTCCCTTCCAGCACTGATGATACTACCTAGTTGGGTCCTGAAACATCTGCCAGGAAACCACCAAGCTCAGAGAGCCCCAAGGACCCCACAGTTCCACCCTGAGCTACAGATATTCTACTATTTGTAGCTATTATATTTTGAGAACTGCCAGGAAGGGGTTGCCTTGATTCTCTTCCTCCCAACCAAATTAGCTGTCTTTTGGTCCTCTGCCCCTCCCACTTGTGTGCATCCAAGCTAATTTCCATCCCCGGTTTAAAAAAAATAATGCCTTTATCCTGGGAAAATAAAGTCATCTTTCCAAAATTTTAGAAGGCACAGCCGTATCTCAGGGCTGGGATTCTACCAGTTCGCACCCATTCGCTAGAAACGGTTGTTAACCTTCTAAGCAGTTCGGAGAACCGGTTGTTAGAAGAAATTACAGGGCTAATCCTGTAAGGAAGGCAGGAAGGAAACATTCTGGTGTTGCTTACAGAAACGGCCTCTCCGTTAACCCTCATTACATTCTTGGCAGGACTGGACTTCCTGTCTGAGGAACTTCCCTGGAGTTTTTTTCCCTTCGTTTGCTGGTACTTGGCTTGTTTGGAGTGACCATTCAAAGTTACAATGGCACTGAAAAAAGTGACTTATGACCGTTTTTCACACTTACAACTGTTGCAGCATCTCCACAGTCATGAGAGGCCAGGCGAGGAGATGCGTGCCTTGATGTGAGTGATGTTGAGTTGGCCATGCCCAGCCAGTCACATGACCACCAAGCCACGCCCACCAACTAAGCCACGTCCACAGAACCGGTTGTTAAAAAAATTGGGATCCCACCCGTGCCGTATCTTCCAATTTTGGCTGAGCATTTTTTTTCACGGCTTCCTGGAAACCTTTTTTCTAAACCAGAGGAGAGATGAATGGAGAGACGCCTAATGCAGGAGCAGCAGCCGAATATGTTGCCTGAATTATACATGTACAACTTTCCACCTGGAGTTCATAAAAATTACATCGGACACCTTAATGGCCCAAATAGATCTCTATTCTCAGCAGGCCGTAAAAATTAATTCAGAGAGAGGCAGGTGGAGGCTCCCTGCAAGAGATTTAGGGCTTTGAAAGTAAGGAACAGGCAGAAGTAACCACTAATGTGAAGAGGAACTGCGACTTCATCTCCGGAGTTTAGCGGGAACCATCCTGGGAGCTAATTTTCCATGCAAGGCTCTCCATCCTAAAACATGCAGGGATTAGTCTGGCAGTTGGTCTCCAGCTCTTGGGGTTTGCTTTGAGAGCGGGAGGGCAGCGAGAGAAATGGTTCCACGGGGATCAGAAGGAGAGAGAACCGTGGGGGTAATAAACAACAAATAACAAGGGTTATTAGTAATCATGCTAAGGGTTCTTACTGCTGCCAAGATAACTTTTTCTGAGAAATCTTTAACTGCTGGGGACTCTGGTCTTAAACTTTCATATGCAAGAGAATACAAGTATCTGAGACAGATAGAAGATGGATGGATGGATGATAGATAGACAGACAGACAGACAGACAAAGACATAGAGACAATTGATTGTTGTATAGAGATGATTGAGAAAGATAGATAGATAGATAGATAGATAGATAGATAGATAGATAGATAGATAGATAGATATATGATATGATATATATATAATTAGCTAGCTATGGATAGATAGATAGATAGATAGATAGATAGATAGATAGATAGATAGATAGATAGATAGATAGATAGATAAATAGATAATAGATGATAGATAGATATATGATATGATATATATATAATTAGCTAGCTATGGATAGATGATAGATAGATAGATAGATAGATAGATAGATAGATAGATAGATAGATAGATAGATAGATAGATGGATGGAAGGAAGGAAGGCAGGCAGGAAGGAAAGAAGAGGGGAGAGAGGGAGAAAAGTGGCAGGCAGGCAGGCAGGCAGAAATTGGTGATTCTTTATTGTAAAGAATGAAAGTCAGTGTATCTCATCCATAAAATGATTACCGTCAAGAAAGTTCCTCCAATAATACCCCTTGTCCCGCTTTATTTGTTAAACTGAGGGGGGGATAGAAATGTAGCTTCAAATGGGATAAAATTGGATAGAACCAGACCTGCCACTGCAGTTTTACCCAATTGTAAGAAGAAGCCAAAAGAAAATTGGTTTTCGTTGCATCGAATGAGTTAGTTTTCCAAGTAAGACAGAACTGAATGTCAGAAAATAGGACAATTAAAAACGATGATGGCAGAAGGGCCTTTTTTGTGGGTCTGAGTAATTTTCACAACTTCTGAAGGCAACTTCTGTTCCACGGGTTGATTGTTCTCCCTGTCAGAAAGTTTCTCCCTATTTCCAGGTTGAATCTCTCCTTGATCAGTTCCCATCCATTATTCCTTGTCTGGCCTTTGGCTGTCTTGGAGAATAACTTAACCCTCTACTCTCTGGGCAGCCCCTTAAATGTTGGGAGATGCTCTCTTGTCTCCCCTGGTCCTTCTCTTCCCTAGACTAGCCAGGTCCAGTTCCTGCAACCGTTCTTCCTTTGTTTTAGCCTCCAGTCCCCTCATCATCCTGGTTGCTCTTCTCTGCACTTTTTCTAGAGTCTCAACCTCTTTTTTATAATGTGGTGACCAAAACTGGATGCTGTACTCTAGGTGTGGCCTTACTAAGGCTTTACAGAGTGGTATTAGTACTTCCCTTGATCTCGATTGTTTCCCTCTGTTAATGCAGTTTAGGATTGCATTGGCTTTTTCGGCAGCTGCTGCACATGGCTGGCTCCTATTTAAGTGGTCCTCCACTAAGACTCCGAGATCCCTCCAAGATCACAGCAGAGACCCAAAGATCAGCTGGCAGGTGGGAGGTGTGCGCGCATGCATGGCACAGCTGAGCTGGGGCGACGGCTCGCGTGCCCACAGAGAGGGCTCTCCGTGCCACCTCTGGCACATGTGCCACAGGTTCACCATCACAGATCTATGGAAATTCTCACCCATCCAGGTCGTGGTTGTCCCAAAGATGCTTCTTCAAACTCAAAGACCCCTAAGTGTGCCGCAGTTCAACACTGAGTTACAAGGAAAGAATAGAATTCTTTATTGGCCAAGTGTGCTTGGACACACAAGGAATTTGTCTTTGGGGCAAATGCTCTCAGTGTACATAAAAGAAAAGACACATTCGTCAAGAGTCAAGAATCATCAGGCACAGCACTTAATGATATTCATAGGGTACAACAAGAATAGAAAGAATAGAATAGAATAGAATTCTTTATTGGCCAAGTGTGATTGGACACACAAAGAATTTGTCTTTGGTGCTCTCAATGTACATAAAAGCTCTCAATGTACATAAAAAGAAAAGATACATTCATCAAGAGTCAAGAATCATCAGGTTCAACACTTAATGATAGTCATAGGGTACAATAAGCAATCAAATCATACTAGGAAACAGTCAACATAAATTGTAAGGATACAAGCGACAAAGTTACAGCCATACAGTCACAAGTGGGAGGGGATGGGCGATAAGGAGTGAGGAGAAGATTAATAGTAATAGTAGTGCAGACTTTGTAAAGAATTGGACAGTGTTGAGGGAATTAATGGTTTAGCAGAGTGATGGCGTTCAGGAAAAAACTGTCCTTGTATCTAGTTATTCTGGTGTGCAGGGCTCTATAGTGTTGTTTTGAGGGAAGGAGTTGAAGCAGTTTATGTCCAGGATGTGAGGGGTCTGTCCATATTTTCACAGCTCTCTTTTGGACTCATGCAGGATACAGGCCCTCCGTGGAAGGCAGGTTGGTAGCCATTGTTCTTTTCTGCAGTCCTAATTGCCCTCTGAAGTCTGTGTTTGTCTTGCTGGGTTGCAGAACCAAACCAGACAGTTATAGAGGTGCAGATGGCATACTCAGTAATTCTGTTTATTAACTATACCATATCAGACAAATGCTTGTCCAATCTCTTCTTAAAAACCTCCAGTGTTGGAGCTTCCACAACTTCTGGAGGCAAGCAGTTCCACTGGTTAATTGTCCTCACTGTCAGCAAGTTTCTCCTTAGTTCTAGGTTGCTTCTCTCCTTGATTAGTTTCCATCCATTGCTTCTTGTCCTGCCTTCAGGGGCTTTGGTAAATAAATCGACTCCCTCTGTGGAAGGCAGGTCGGCAGCCATTGTTTTTTCTGGAGTCCTAATTACTCTCTGGAGTCTGTGTCTGTCTTGTTGGGTTGCAGAACCAAACCAGACAGTTGTAGAGGTGCAGATGACAGACTCCGTCCTTCCTCTGTAGAACTGAATCAGCAGCTCCTTTTGGGCAGTTTGAGCTTCCTGAGTTGGCGCAGAAAGAACCTTCTTTGTTGTGCTTTTCTGATGACGTGTTGGATGTTGGGTGTCCATTTTAGGTTCTTGTGATAGGATGGAACCTAGAAACTTGAAGGCCTCCACTGTTGATACGGTGTTGTCTAGTATTGTAAGAGGTGGTAGTATGGGAGGGTTTCTCCTAAAGTCTACCAGGACACTTTACAAATGGTCTCTTCTCTCCATGTGCCTTTTCCCTCGTTGGGACAGCTTGTCCCCCTGGCGAATTATGCCAACCCTTGATAACGTCTAACGTTTTGATGGATGGATTCAGCGCCGTCAATTCATTTCCCCCTCTCAACCACCGCCTCTCTTTTCTCTACAAATTGCTTTGCATTCGGTTCAGGGCACCGGTTTCAAGCTATTTGAAAGAGGGAAGTGGGCGGGGGAGATTGCCCCTCCTGCCTGGATTAATTTAACGGTGTTCAGATTTAATCGGCAGATTGACTGCCTGGCGACGCGTGCTTTGGGCCCTTTTCTTACAGTTTCCTTTGGTTCGTTTTTCTTCCGTTCTTCCCTTTGCTCCCTTTAGCAATGACTCGTTCCCATTGTGTTTCCCTCCTTTTGTTAGAGCCCTGCCTTTGACCCTCGCTGGGCAATTTTCTTTCCCTCACAAATTGCATTTAGAGAGCGGCTGCTTCCCCCTAAAATTCCTTTTCATTCGCTTTCTTTTTCCGATGAGTTTCTGAGGTTCTATTCTCGCAGACGTTCTTGAACTAAGTTTAAAGCTGTGCTTAATTCCTTCTGAGGGAGGTTTAATAATCTCTTCGTATTCAGGAGTCATCCTGTTAGGAAGGAAACTTGGGGGCTGAATTAGGAAACTATCAAGGCCCCGTCCCAGTGGTGGTATACAGCCGGTTTGCACCGGTTCACGTGAACTGGTAGCAAAGATTTGGCATGGGTCCCCAAACCGATAGTAAGTTCTGGCTGGCCATGCCCCCAACCTGGTCGCCCGGTCACCGCTGGCTCGCTTGCTCTGCCCACCTGACGTTCCCCCATTAAGGTATTTCTTTCTTAGCCATGCCCAGTTCCTGCAACCATTCTTCGTATGTTCTAGCCTCCAGTTCCCTAATCTTCTTGGTTGCTCTTCTCTGCACTCTTCCTAAAATCTCAAGGTTGTTTTGTTTATCTGCCTCTCCCATTCTTTCATCTTTTAAAAATCCCATACTAGAAATTCAGACGAGAGCTTAGTTGGATTTAACATGAAAAGTGGCCAGGATAAAAGACGCCTATTTCCCCCAAAGCAATCTTTGAAATGGCAAAGAGCTTCTTGCAAAAAAACAAAGAAAACCTTCAAAAGAGAAGTTTACCGCAAGAAATAGTTGGTTTTCTGCCAACGCTTTTGTATATGCAGAAAAGGGATGAAAAAAACACCAATGCATTTTTCAATTTAGGGATACTTCTGCGGAGGAAACGAAACGTGGGCCTAATTTAATTTGGGCATGTCCAGATAATTTTGCAACCATGAACTGCAAGGAGTTCAAACAAAATAGAGGATTTTAGAAGTGGAAAAACCTGTTCTGACCAAGCACGCGTATTTATCCTTGAGGGCACACTCCCCCCCAAAATAGCAGGTGATCTCAGGATAAAATCTAAATGTTGCTTTGCTTTATTTCATTTAAATGAAGTTGAATAAACTTCCTCTCCGGGTACATATTGAATAATTATAAATCCCCCTTTCTGCCCTATTAAAAATTGCAATTTGGCTGCAAATCTTTCAGGGCGATGTCTATTCCCTCTATGGGCTCAGGATGAAACATATATATATATTTTTCTTATATGTACCCATTTCATTTATTCACAACTATGTATACACTTATACTTATTATCTTGTAAACAATTGGCAAATCAAATAAATAAAATAAATAAATAAATAAATAAATAAATAAATAAATAAATAAATAAATAAATAAATAAATAAATAAATAAATAAATAATATCCTTTGGAAGAGAATCCCTGGAGCTCAAGGCTGAACTGCAGGGTCCCCGGTGCTCTCTGAGCTGGGTGGTTTTCCGGCAGACATTTCATGACCTAACTTGGTTATATCATCAGCACTAGAAGGGGATGGAGTTTGTGGAGAAGAGGAAGAGGAGGAGGAAGGAGAAGGAGGACAACGACGATGACTGTGGGATCCTTGGTGCTCCGAACTTGTTGGCTTTCTGGCAGACGTTTCATGACCCAAAGAGGGATCATCATCAGTGCTAGAAGTGGGTGGGATTTGTGGAGGATAAGATGACGAGGAGGAAGAGGAGGAAGAGGAAATGTGGAATCCTTGGTGCTCTCCGAGCTTGTGGTTTTCCTACAGATATTTCATTACCCTACTAGGTAATATCATCATTGCTAGAAAGGAGTGTGGTGTGCAGAGTGGAGGAGGAGGAGGAGGAGGAGACAGAAAACTGTGGGGTCCTTGGTGTTCTCTGGGCTTGTTGGTTTTCCTGCAGATGTTTCATAACCCAACTAAGTAATGTCATCCGTGCTGGACCAGGGTGTGGTTATGGAGGATGAGATGATGAGGGGGAGGAGGAGGAAGATGAAAAATTAGACAAATACTGATCGCAATGAGCTGATGCTGCACAATGAAACCTACCAGGAATGAAACCTCCAGACCATTTTTTTTAAAAAAAATTCCTCTTGAGACCCAACATCAGACTAAGGGGGGAAAAAACCCAGTTTGCATACCGAAGCATCAATGCATAATAGAAGAGCATTTCCTGCACCCCATTAATATTAAATAATGTCGAGAGGACCGTCTCCCAGGGACATGCAGGAATGATGGTGCTCGCCGGCTAACAAATGGTTTCACAGAAAGCCTGCAATATTTCTACTGCAAACAATGCCGAACGCCTGGGCTAGAAAGGAGTGTGGTGTGCAGAGTGGGAGGAGGAGGAGGAGGAGGAGACAGAAAACACTGTTTGAGGGGGGTGTGTGTACAGCACCTGGAGGGCTATTTGGGATGTCCCAGATCTCACTGGCTCAGTTGGGAAAGTGTTGACTTTGGACGCATCATCGTGGTTTGAAGGAGAGGCCTCCAAACTTAGCATGGTTAAGACTGGTGGACTTCAACTCCCAGAATTCCCCACGCGGATGTTCTGTCTCACCTGTAACCACGAGGTGAGAGTCCAAATTTCTAAAGGAATATAAATAAACAGACAGGACCAGGAACAACAGAGTTAAATTCCTTTGGCTGGAGAAGTCCTTGGCAGTCTTCCAAAAGCTGCCTGCAAAGTCCGATAACAAGACAAGACCATAAATCAAAAGCAAACACTGCACAGAGAATTTGTCAAGGCTTCTATTCCAAATAAACACATTGTCCCGAACTAGAGCTAACACGCCCTCTTTTATTTCCTGAGGGGCGTGTCAGTCTCTCAAGTCAGTCCCTGATTTGACATTTCCTTTTACGTTGCATTTCACGTCTATGTTCACGTCTTTGCCTTGCATCAAACCAACATTCCTCAGTTTGATCCTCAGCCAGAGGCTCTGCTACGCTCTCCTGATTATCTGCCGACACCTGAGGCACAACCAGGGAGGAAGGTCCTGGGGAGGAAGATGATTCAGACTCTTCCAGCAAAGCAGGTTCAAACCTCAAGGCCAAATCCTCCTCTTCCTCCTGACTCACGTCTGTGTCTCCCAACAAAGCAGGCTCAAACCTCAAGGCCAAATCCTCCTCTTCCTCATTACTCGAGCCTGTGTCTTCTAACAGAGCAGGCTCAAACCTCCCAGAATTCCCCACGCAGAAATATGCCTGTCTCGAATAGTTTTGTGGGGTCCTTGGTGCTCTCTGAGCTTGGTTGTTTCATGACCCAACTAGGTAACATCGTCAGTGCTGGGAGGGGAGGGCGTTTTGGCTCTCTGTTTATATAGAAGTGGCTTGCTCGCAGAGATTAAATGCCACACTCCCTTCTGGCACTGATGATGTTACTTAGTTGGGTCAGGAAATGTTTGCCAGAGAACAACCAGATTCAAAAGGCACCAAGGACTTCACAGTCCTCCTCGTCCTTCTCCTCCCCCCTCCAGAAACCCCACTCTTTTCTATCACTGGTGATGTTCCCTGATTGGATCCTGAAATCTCTGCATGAAAATAAACTAATCTCAGGGATCTCCAAGGATCCCTCAGTTCAACCCTGAGCTGCGAATATTTTTATTGGTTTCTAATATTTTTGAATTGTATCTCCTAAATTTCCTAAACCTTAAAAGAGAAGCAAACAATGGGGGGGTGATTTTTTTATTTTATTTTTTAGTGAACCAGCAAGAGTCTGTGGTGGGAATTCGTACAATTTGATTTGTGAAAAAAGGATGGGGGTGGGAGGACCTTGGGAATGTTTGCAACTTCTATTTTATTTCCCTTGTTTTTGTCCTTATCTACTGAAATCATCTCTGAAGAAGATGTGAACAGTAGTGCAATGTGTAAAATAAAATGAAATTGCAACAAGCCTGTGCTTGATCATGCCCAGAGGAAAATCCATCACCCCTCTTAGTAATTGATCACACTGTTGAATTGTTTTTCCAACATTCCGTCAGCATCGGTTTTCTTGTGGCTTAAATCCATTATCTCATGTCCTATACAATCATCTTCTCCTTCTCCTTCCTCTTCCCCTTCTTCTTATCTATCTATCTACCTACCTACCTACCTATTTATCTATCTATCTACCTACCTACCTACCCATCCACCCACCCACCCACCCATCCATCCATCCATCCATCCATCCACCTACCTACCTACCTACCTACCCATCCTTCCATCCATCCATCCATCTATCCATCCACCTACCTACCTACCTACCTATCCATCCATCCATCCATCCATCCATCCACCTACCTACCTACCTACCATCCTTCCATCCATCCATCCATCCATCCACCACCTACCTACCTACCTATCCTATCCATCCATCCATCCATCCATCCATCCATCTACCTACCTACCTACCTCCTACCTACCTCCATCCGTCCATCCATCCATCCATCCATCCATCCATCCATCTACCTACCTACCACCTACCTCCTACCCATCCTTCCATCCATCCATCCATCTATCCATCCACCTACTCCTACCTACCTATCCATCCATCCATCCATCCATCCACCTACCTACCTACCTACCTATCCATCCTTCCATCCATCCATCCATCCATCCATCCACCTACCTACCTACCTACCTACCTATCCATCCATCCATCCATCCATCCATCCATCCATCCATCTACCTACCCTACCTACCTCCTATCCATCCGTCCATCCATCCCCATCCATCCTACCTACCTACCTACCTACCTATCCATCCATCCATCCATCCATCCATCCATCCATCCATCTACCTACCTACCTACCTACCTATCCATCCTTCCATCCATCCATCCATCCATCCACCTACCTACCTACCTACCTATCCGTCCATCCATCCATCCATCCATCCATCCATCCATCCATCCATCCATCCATCCATCCATCCATCCATCCATCCATCCATCCATCTATCTATCTATCTATCTATCTATCTATCTATCTATCTATCTATCTATCTATCTACTTCTTCTACTTATATTTTATTATTTCCTTGAGCAATTTCAACCAAACTTGGTACACAGATGACTTACCCTCTGGAAAACAAATACTGTGGGGGTAAGACACTAACACCCCCCAGGGTGTGTGTGTGCCTTAAAATGGCTTCTGCTGTGGTAATGGCTTCAGAGGGCTCCCTCTTGTGGAGGAATAGAAGAATTGAGCGAGAGACAGTACAACAGCACGAGTCCCGACAACAGGACTTTCCTGTCTTAATAGAGGATTGGGATAAATAAATACCCGGGCAACGCTGGGTTATCGGCTAGTGAACAATACAAGACAAGTCTTGGCTTTCTTTTGAGTGATATAATTTCCCCTTGGACTTCTCTCTTCAAGGCATGACATTCCCAATTCCTATTTTTCAATCTCCTGATGGTTGGAAAATTCACATCAGCATATTCCCACTCAAATACCTCTATCCAGATCAGAGCAAGTTACCTAACCATTCAATAGTTAGTAAAAAATATACCTTGATTTTTATATAATAAATGTTAGCAAGCAAACATCCAAAACGGCTAACTGTCAAAACCAGCAAAAAAGCCAGACAAAAACAGAGAGGGAGAGGGAGACAGAGACAGAGAGAGAGAAAAGAAGAGGAAGGAGGAGGAGGAGGAGGAGGAGGAAGGGAGAGAGGGAGGGAGGGAGGAAGGAAAGAAATAGGAGAAAGAGAAGGAAAGAGGAAAGGAAAACAAGAGAGAGAGAATAAGAAAGAGAAGGCAAAAAAGGAAAAAATGAGAGTGGCACAGAAGGAAAAAAGAGAAAGAGCAAGAGGAGAGAGAGAAAGAAAGGAGAAAGAGATAGGGAGAAAGAGAGAAAGGAGAAAGTGACAAAGGAAAGAAAGAAAGAGGAAGAGAAAGAAAGAGAGAGAACAATAGGAAGAGAGAGTAGGAACAAGAGAGAAAGAGAACAAGAGAAAGAGGGGGAGAGAGAATTAGTAAGAATCCACAAGAGAGTTTAAGATTCACAATGAGTATTATCTCTGTATCAAAAGGTGCAGAATTTTCCATAACTTCTGGAAACAATCTTGTAGCTGCCATAATTGGCATGGACAGTCCCTGGGAAATTTAATTCTGTTACTTTCAGGCCATTTATCTCTGATAACAAGCTCCTTCTTCTGGGAAATATTGTGCAGTTATTAGCTCTCCTGCTTTATTTCCATTTCTGGCTTTCATAAGTGCTTCCTCCATTTCCGCACCCAATTTATTCCTAAGAAATGTTGAGGACTAGAGCAGTGGTCTCCAACCTTGGCAACTTTAAGACTGTGGACTTCAACTCCCAGAATTCCTCAGCCAGCTTTGCTGTTGAGGAATTCTGGGAGTTGAAGTCCACGGGGATGAGGGGAACGCCATTTTGGCACTCTCTCCATCAGTGAGTTTCACCGAGAATGTTTTTTTGAGCCTGCTATTTATCTCTGTAATTGTTGGGCCGCCCAACGTACATTTCACTCCCTCACTACTCAGATTGTGAGGCTTGTCAAAGCTTTTCTGCAATCACTACACAGACACCATATGTCCCGCATCATGCATTGAAAAAAACTCCCCTCAACTCAACCTTTTGGACCTCAGGGACCACCAAACTCATCCTTTTAAATCCCACGGACCAGAGACCCTGGGAAAATCCCCCAAAAAGTCTGCAGGAAAATCCCCCACCCCATTTTCCTACCGATTGATCGTTCTTTATTTGGGATCGCAGGATACCGTCTCCAGCTCCGTTCTCAGGGGGAGAGAGAGAGAGAGAGAGACTTTTGGCTTCATGCAAGGAAAACAGCAGAAGCCGCAGAAGTCTTTCTTTCTCTCCCCCAAACTCCGCCAGAAATGAGTCTTTGCCAGCGCAGCCTCTTGGAGCAGGAGGCCTTGCAGGGTCCCAAAGACTCATTTCTTTTATGGCAACACCCAGAAACTTAAAACGGGCCACTTGCTCCACTCGGTCTCCACTGATAAGCAAGGGCTGGAGGTCTGATCTGTTCCTTCTATAGTCCACAATGGAGGAGAAAGCATGCCACAGCCACAACTCATTATACAAAAGCCGAGTAAAAGCTATTTTGCAAGTGTCAGCTGGCACCAAACAGCTTGGGCGCTTGGAGTGGTGCCTCCTGCTCGTTTTTTCTTCTCCCCCAGGCCCATGGAAAAAAAGAAAAGAGTGGAATTCAGTTCTGCTTGTCTTGACAGCTTCCAGCTTGACGGCCCAAATGTGCTCTAAATTGCATTAGCCTCTCCGTTTCTCCATTCTGGGGAGAAAATAGAATTACAGGGGTGAGGAGGGGAACGAAGCATTAATGTTTCAAATGGGCCTCTGTCAACAGCAGCTTTCAGGCTTGGGGTGAAATCTAGGAACAGCTTCAGGAAATTCCAGGCTGCGTAGGAGATGCGATGACTTAAATCCTGGAATCCTAGGGCCGGAAGGGACCTTGGAGGTCCTCTAGTCTGACCCCTTCCTCAAGCAGGAGACCCAATCCCATTCTGGACAAATGGCTGACCAATCTCTTCTTCAAATCCTCGAGTGATGGAGGATTATAACCCACTGCTTCATTAACAGAAGAACAGAATTGGAAGGGGCCTTGGAGATCTTATAGTCTGACCCCTTACTCAAGCAGGAGACCCGATCCCCTTCTGGACAAACGGCTGTCCAATCTCCTCTTAAAAGCCTCCAGTGATGGAGCACCTGCAACTTCTGGTGGCCAGCAGTTCCCCTGGTTAATTGTCCTCACTCTTAGGAAGTTCCAAGTTTAATTCCAGGTTGCTTCTCTCCTTGGTTAGTGTCCATATGTCGCTTCTTGTCCTGCCTTCTGGGGCTTTGGAGAATAGGTGGATCCCTTCATCTCTCCCCTTTTTATTTATTTATTTATTTTATCTATATATTTGATTTGTCACTCACGTACAAGATGATAGGTATAAGTATAAACACAGGTAAGAATACAGGAAATAGGTACGAATAAATGGGGACAATAGGACAGGGACGGTAGGCACGATGGTGCACTTATGCACGCCCCCTTACAAACCTCTTAGGAATGGGGTGAGGTCAATAGTGGCTAGTTTGAGGTTAAAGGAGTGTGGGGGAGTCAGGTAGTGCATTCCAGGCACTGACCACTCAGTTGCTGAAGTTGTACTTTCTGCAGTCGAGTTTGGAGCAGTTTCCATTGAGTTTGTATCTGTGGTGTTGCTCTTCTATTGGAAAATTGCTATCATGTCACCCCCTAGTCCTTCTCTTCCAGAGATCAGATTTTATTTTATTTTATTTTATTTTTATTTATTTATTTGATTTGCCAATTGTTTACAAGATAATAAGTATAAGTGTATACATAGTTGTGAATACATGAAATGGGTACATATAAGAAAAATAAAAGAATAAGAGAAACAATAGGACAGGGACGGTAGGCACGTTGGTGCGCTTATGCACGCCCCCTACAGGCCTCTTAGGAAAGGGGTGAGGTCAATAGTAGACAGTCTAAGGTTAAAGTTTTTGGGGTTTGGGGAAGAGACTACAGAGTCGGGTAGAGTATTCCAGACATTGACCACTCTATTGCTGAAGTCGTATTTCCTGCAATCAAGTTTGGTGCGGTTTACTTTGAGTTTGTATCTATTGTGTGCTCTTGCGTTGTTATGGTTGAAGCTGAAGTATTCATTGACAGGTAGGACATTGCAATGTATGATTTTATATACCATGCTTAAGTCAGACCGAAGACGGCGTAATTCAAGGTTTTCTAGTTCTAGAATTTCAAGTCTGGTGGCATAAGGTATTCTACAACGAGTAGAGGAGTGGAGAACTCTTCTTGTGAAATATTTCTGGACTTTCAGAACTGGGAAAATGAAGACCTCCCTCCCTACAGGCGAAAATGTAATTTTAAAAAAATATTAGAATGTGCAGAAATGGATAGATTAACACTCAAAATTAAGGAGAAGGAAGAAACCGAACATTTTTTTTTAACATGGGATTTGTTTTATCAATGGCTAACTAGCAGAAACAGAAGTTAGAAATTTAAAAGAGCAAGAGAATGATTACTTACACAGAAGATTTACTAAAGTGGACAAGCAAATACTATTATTATTATGTGATTAGCATTAGTGTTATGAATATTATCGTTATTATTATGGTTACTATTTCTCAAAATCATCTGTACCCAGACGACACAATGGTTATGTAGACATTGAATTGTTATGTTTAATATTTTTAAAAAATGTTTTTTAAAGAAATGTTGGGTGTAACTGTGGCGAGGTAAGTCGAGGTCCATCCGGATTCCTTGCCCAGCAGATATCCCCCATCTCAAACTGCCCATCGAAGTAAACCAGCTGGAATCCTCTGAGCCTTAACCAGCCTGATTTTCTTTTCTGCAGGAACACAGAGCAGATGTGAGAAAATGGAAGGCAATAGCCCAGGTCCGTTTGGAAGATTTTACTGCTCAAATCCATTTTACACCGTCAAAGTAAGTACATGTTCAGCCCCTGCTACGTTATCCCAAGTGGCTCCAAAGAGGAAAAGCAATTTAACCATTTTTATTCCTTCTTTGGCCCACGGTACATGTACCGTGTTTCCCCAAAAATAAGACCCTGTCCGTGGCTGGGGTGGCTGGGCTGTGTCCTGGGGCGCCGTGTGGGTGGGGCCGGCGGCCGGGGTGCGCGCGGGCTTGGGCTGGTTCTGTGGTGTCTGGCGGTGGCGGTTGCGTTTGGCGGTGGGGCTGGGGGGGCCCTGGTGGGGCGTGGTCGGGTGGGCGCGGGCGGTGGGGGGCTCGGAAGATGAGACACGACCACAGACCAGAAGCGCACTGCAGCTGCATCACTAGCCACCAAACTCCTCTCTGAACCATACATGAAGCGAACGGACCCCCACCATGAAGATGTGGCACCCACCACCTAACCTCGAAGCCAAACGAACACAGACCCAGACCCAAACTCAAAGCCATATTAAAAACCCAAAATGCTACATCACAGCCACCTGCTCAGGACATCACATCAGAAAACTCAAGAAATTACACCTCAAGAACTCAAGAAGTCACAACACAGCAAATGACCCAGGATATCACAGCACAAGACCAAGGATACCACAGCAATAAATCTCACAAGGTCATCACACAACCCATTACCCAAGCTGTTACTACACAGGAGGCTAATGGAAAAGAGATCAAAACACAAACGACCCAGAGATTACAACGCAAGACCCAGGATACCACAACAAAAGAACTCACAAGCCCATCACACAACCCATTACCCAAGCCGTTATAACGACCCAGGAGATATCCATATATACACATATATATATATATATCCCCACCACTTGTATATATATATATACTAAGCCGAAGCACCAGCCTGAAGATGGCGAGTGGGACCTATATATATATATATATATATATATATATATATATATATATATATATATATATATATATATATATATATGTATGTATGTATATATATATATATATATATATGTATATGTTTTTCTTAAGTTTTCGCGGGTACTTACATGTATGGTATTCAGCTTTGTTCGGGTATTTTCCCATGTCATTGTAGTTGTGCTTTTAAAGGAACACAATACAGAAGCCTGATGATGGCAGATGAGATTCTGCCGAAACGTTGCTACAACTTTAAAAGCACAACTACAATGACATGGGAAAATACCCGAACAAAGCTGAATGCCATCTATCTATCTATCTATCTATCTATCTATCTATCTATCTATCTATCTATCTTTGGTTATTCGGGTTTTCTCCCACGTAAAATTGGAAGTATCTAGGCGACGTTTCGATGAAGTCTCATTCATCATCTTCAGGCTTGTGTCTTCGGCTTTGTGCTTCTCAGAGTGATGTGAGCTTGCAGCTGCTTCTTCCTTTTAACTGCTAGTGGGGGTGTGACTTGATTGGGTGGGGGCTTGGCTGTGTTCTGAGAGAGAGAGATCTGATCTAACCTCTCTCTCTCCCTCTCTCTCTCTCTCTCTCACACACACACACACACACAGAGGCAGGGGTGGTGTGCATTCTTTTTTTCCAACTTTGGGCTCACATGTGGTCGTAAATTGAGGACTGCCTGTGTTTAAAGCAACTCACAATTTGGAGAGGCATCAAAAGAGATGGGGGGGAAAAATACAGGGGGAAAAAAGTAGAACTCATTTGGAAAGGATATATTTTCTTGAAGCCTTTTAAAGTTTGGCTTTTCCTGTGTAGAATTTTTGCCTTCTGATGTTAAAATGCTGAGGGTTTTTGTCATTTGTTGGTTAGAAAGTAAGAATTATTTTTTTTCTGGAGTGCTTTGCTAAGTGTGGTTGTTCTTTTTTTTTTTTTAAAGTGAGCCAACTCTGAGATGGGATTTATCTTCTTTGAGTTCTTTTTAGAGAAGTTTTAAGAGACCGTTAATAGACTTGTGAAGGATTGTAAAGAAATTGTCCTCGAGTATAAGCACAAAGAACATATTTATGTCATTACTGTCACTACATCTTATCCTAACTGTGATTTGTTGTTTTATCTATCTATCATCTATAGATCCCTCTATCCATCCCTCTTATTTATATGCAGCCACAATCAAAACCTTTTGCGCGGCAACCCTAATATCATCACACAAGGCAGCTAAACCCAAGTAAAAACACAGCCAAACAAATCAAAGAAGCTGCAGCTATCATCTTAATCATGGAATGGCACCCAACGACATACAAAAGCTTCGGCTTTCAAAGGCATTGAAGGATAACGACACAGAAGAAAATATTTGTAGTTCAGGGTTGAGCCAGGAAGGGGTGGGGGGTTGTCCTTGGTGCTTTTTGAGCTGGGTGGTTTTCTTGCAGATGTTTCATGACCCAAGTAGGAAACATCAGCAGGACGAGAAGGGAATGGGGTTTGCAGGGGGGGAGGAGGAGGAGGAGGAGGAGGAGGAGGAGGAGGAGGAGGAGGAGGAGGAGGAGGAGGAGGAGGAGGAGGAGGAGGAGGAGGAGGAGGAGGACAATGATGACTTTGGGGGCCTTGGTGCTCTCTCAGCTGGGTGGTTTACTTGCAGACATTTTCTGACCCAACTAGGGAACATCATCATTGCTAGAAGGGAATGGGGTTTGCAGGGAGGAGGAGGAGGAGGAGGAGGAGGAGGAGGAGGAGGAGGAGGAGGAGGAGGAGGAGGAGGAGGAGGAGGAGGAGGAGAGACAGAGAAGGAGGTTCTTGGTGCTCAGAAATCTTGGTGATTTTCTTGAGAGATATTTCATTACCCAGCTAGGTAACTTCATCAGTGCTAGAAGAGGATGAAGGAGGAGGAGGACTGTGAGGTCCTTTTCTTGGAGTTGCTTAATTACCAAACTAGGTAATATCATCAGTGCTACCTAGTACTGTTACAGCCCTCTACAAAACTGATGATGTTCCCTAGTTTGGTCATGAAAATGTCTACAAGAAAAAAAAGCCCCAAGCTCCAAGAGCACCAAGCACCCCATAAAATCTCCCCTCGGACTCCGAGTTGCCATGCCTTCCCTGTTGTGGGACGGCGAAGACGAAAGGGGACCAGTCTGGGAGTATGGAGAGGACTCGGACGAGGGCCCTGCGTGCGATGCCGAGATGGAGCCAGGACCATCTGGGAGTGGGGTGCTGACTCTGGAGACTCCAGAGTCTGGCAGCAGCGAGGAAGAAGAACAAGGGGAGCCTGTTCTCAGTGCGCACATGCACAGAGCTGCTAGAAGGCGGGAGCAGCTGAGACAAAAGGGGCGACTTGGGAGAAAGGCTGGGAGGTGATTGCCCCTCCCATAAGAGATAAAAGTCAGGCCAAGATGACGAAACCTTTGCAGGAAGCAAAGTAGTTCAGGAATCTCCGAGTCCTTCATGGAGCTCTGTACTCTGGTCATTTTTTTTTCTAGGTTTTTGGGTTGCTTAATTGGACTTCCGTTTCTTGGCAGCGTTCTGCAGCACTGAAAAGCATGCTCTTCTCTGGAGGAAGTGCGTCTAATGAGTTTTGGCTGGGAATGCAAGCAATTCCCAGCGTCGCGTTCAAAAAGGTTTTAATGTTCAATTCAGTTTGACAAAGCCTGGGTCAGAACAGTCCCTCTCAAAGAGGCCTAAGGCCAAAACAGCGCCCACCTCCACCGTCGGTTGCCAAGCGCCTGAATTTTGATCTTGTGGCCTTGTGGGCACGCTGCAGCGGCCGCAAGTGGGAAAAACAGTTAGTGATCCCCCCCTTTTTTTTCCAGCGCCGTTGTAACTTCAAACCGTCACTAAGCAAACGGTTGTACGTTGGGGACTACCTGTTTGTGCAATGGGTGCGTTTTATCGGACGGACCGAGAAAAGGCAGGTCCAGGTGAGGTTCTGACGCTTCCTCGTTTATTCCCCGCAGTTCTTCGTTCTCTGCCATGGGTTCCTCCAGCTCTCGCAACTGATGACATCCGGCTACATGAAAAGTTCGATCTCCACCATCGAGAGGCGCTTTGGTCTGTCCAGCCAGACGTCCGGCATGGTGGCCTCCTTCCACGAGGTACCCTCTCCAGTGCTTCTCTCCGCTATGCCGGGCCTCTAATGCACGACCGCAGCAATATTGCTGCCGTCGCTCGTAGTAAACGGCTATCCCCCTACTATTACTGCTACTATCAACCTGCACAAACACGAACCTTTAAATCTCAGAATCTGGAGTGGCCACAGAAGGGGGGTATTTGTAACTCAGGGATGAACGGCGGGGTCCTCGGAGGTTGGTTGTTTTCTCTGCAGATGTTTCACAACCCAGCTAGGGAACATCGTCAGTGCTAGAAGGGAGTGTGGAAAGGAGGAGGGGGGAAGGAGCAGCAGAGGTGGGATTCAGCTGGTTCTGAATGGTTCTGGAGAACCGGTAGCGGAAATTTGGAGTAGTTGGGAGAACCGGCCAATCCCACCTCTGACTGGCCCCGCCAACCCCATCTCTTCTCTGCCTCCCATTGAGTCCCAGCTGATCGGCTGGGTCTCCTTTGGTTGCCCTGCCTAGGAGAACGGAGCTGGAAAGCAGGTTAGTGAGGTGGGGAGGGAAGGGGGATTTTACAGTATATCCTTCCCCTGCCACGCCCACCAAGCCATGCCCACCAAGCCACACCACACCCATCAAGGCACGCTCACAGAACCGCTAGTAAAAAAATTTGAATCCCACCACTGAGGAGCAGGGACAGGAGGAAGAGGAGGAGGAGTGTGGGGTCCTTGGGGCTCTCTGAGCATGGTGGTTTTCTTTCAGGCGTTTCATAACCCAACTAGGTAACATCATCAGTGCTAGAAGGGAGTGGGGTTTGGGGAGGAGGATCTAAAACCGAGGTGGCTGCATTCACGGGGCCGCGGCTCCTGTCCGTTTCCTCAGGACCAGGTGGATCAAACTCTTCCCAGATAGCATCAGAGAAACGGGCCTCTGCCAACTCCCTAGCAGTGAATCGAAGGTAGGGAGAACAATGTTTGCCGTGACCCTGAAGATATTCCTCTGGCCCCTTTTTTTGATATCACTTTCACTGTAATAAAAAGCAATTTATCATTGCTTTACAGATTTTCAATAAAAGCGGTTTGGGTTTTTTTAATGAAAGGATTCCCAGTTCTATTTTTTTTTCCCCTTCATAGTAAGAAATTATTTTTTCCACGGTGTTTAATGGATCGATCTATTGTCCCCACAGGAATATTCTGGAGCATGGTATACACATTTTTGTGAATCTAATTCTATAGGATCTACTCATTAAAATAATATCAAATAAGAGTAATTGGATACCGAGTGAAGAAAAAAAAACTTTTTCTAAGCAGTGATAACCATGCCAACCGTTTCTTTTTAGTGCAAACTATGAATTGATTCAGCGGTTGGTTATTTATTAAATTTACATGCCACCCACCTCACCGTCAAATGACCGATGTTTTATTCACGATTTCATGATGTGTGTGTGTGTGTTTTAAATGATTTAATGATTTGGTGATTTTGACAATTGGATGTTTCGATGGTTTAATGAATTGGATGCTTTGATGGGTTTTTTTTACATTTGGATGAGTTTTGTGATTTGATTTTTTTTTGATGATTTAATGAGTTTTATGATTGAATGATTTTGAGGATTGAATGATTTTGAGGATTGAAGGATTTTGAGGATTTAAGGATTTAATGAGTTTGATGATTTAATGATTTTGAGGATTTAAGGATTTAATGAGTTTTATGATTTTGATTTTGGATGATTGAATGAGTTATGATTTAACAATTTTGATGATTGAATGAGTTTGATATTTGATGACGGTTAAAATTTATTGATATATTTACTTTCTGATTTAATGAGTTTGATGATTTAATGAATGTGACAATTTGATGCTTTTTTACCATTTTATGAGTTTTACAATTTTCCTGACTTGATGATTTCATGAGTTTTATGACTTAATACAGGGCAGAAGTAGAGAACCTGTCTATCTGGTGTTCACAGAACGATCTGTCCCTGAATGTTCATAAAACCAAAGAACTGATTATGGACTTCAGGAAACATGGACAGGACCACACCCCACTCATTATCAACGGAGAACGAGTGGAAACCGTCCCTACGATCAGATTCCTTGGCATCCATATTTCAGCTGATATCTCCTGGTCCCCTAACACCAAGGCCATAGTGAAGAAGGCTCAGCAGCGGCTGCACTTCCTGCGGGTTCTCAGGAAGAACAACCTGGATAAGAAGCTGTTGCTGGCTTTCTATAAAGCCTCTGTGGAGAGCACTCTGACGTACTGTCTGGGTGTGTGGTATGCAGGCTCCACAGCTGAGGACAGGGAAACTGTACAGAGGGTGATAAACACGGCTCAAAAGATCATTGGTTGCCCTCTGCCCTCCCTGGAAGACTTAGCCAAGTCCCTCTGCCAAAGCAGAATCAAGGCCATCATAGAAGACCCCTCACACCCTGGCAATTATCTTTTTGACCTGCTGCCGTCTGGACGGCGCTTTAGGTCAATAAAATCGCACACCACTAGACTAACAAATGGTTTCTTTCCCTGGGCCCTCCGAACCGCAAATAAACACGACGTCACTACCTTATTAAGATGTGAAAAGATGTGAAATCTCAATACCCCATTCAGATGCGTAATAACATATTACAGTACAATCCATCTCTTGTGCATTATACTCGGCGAAGCGTTACAGTCAGTCAGTGTTGGATGTATATTTTGTGTATATTCGTAGATATTGCACTCTCAAATTGCAAATGGAGACGTGGGTACTCTCTATCTTTCTTATCTTCATTTTTAAGGGCTTTGGTTTTATTGTATTGCGAACAGTCGCTGGGGTGCATCCACAGTTTCGTTGTACTTGTACAATGACAATAAAGTTCTTCTAATTCTAATGATTGAAAACATGATTTGTTTTGTTTTGTTTCTCCAAAAACATGACCATAGTTGTAGTTTGACCCGACTGGCTGTCTTTCACAAGGATCTAGTTTCTTCAGCCTTCTGAAAGATCTGCCCAACTTTTCTTTCATCCCCCAGGTTGGAAACACGGTGCTCATCATCTTTGTGAGTTATTTTGGCAGCCGAGTCCACAGGCCACGGGTCATTGGCTGCGGTGCCATCCTCGTTTCCGTGGCCGGATTGGTCATTTCCCTTCCACACTTTGTCTCACCGCCTTACGAATACGATCAATCCAGTTTTGGTAAGGACTTTCTAGAAATTTCTATAGAGATTCTCAGCCCTCCAGGTCACGGTTGTTCCAAAGGTGCTTTTCCAAAAGGCAACTGGGCTTTCTTTGTTTTTGTTTTTCTTTTGAAGACACTTCGCTTCTCATCCCAAAAGCTTCTTTAGTTCTGCCTGGATGGTGGAGAATGGAAGGATTTATATTTCTTGCAGTCATCTGGTTGTTGGTACTCTTTCTGAGAATTGTTGAGGCCAGTAGGACAGTGGTAGCTAACCTCTTTGGGCTCCTGTGCCAAAAACTGCATGCACTCACTCATGTGCCAGCACCCAGAAGGCAATGCACATGCCCCCCCACGCCCCCTGCACATGCGCACACGATCCTCCCCACTGCCCTCTTATCTGTACTGCGCATGTGCGCACCTCCCACCTGATTTTTGGTTTTTTTTCAGCCTCCCAGAGGCTCGAGGGAAGCCTCTGCAGCCTTTGGAGGCCAAAAGATGGGCCCGTTTCATCACTTCCGGTATTTCCGGAAATACAAGAAGGGATGAAACGGGCCTGTTTTTCAGCCTACAAAGGCTGCAGAGGCTTTTCTCGAGCCTCTGGGAGGCCAAAAAAGGCCCCCAAAATCAGCCGGGAAACACACACATGCACAGTGAGGTAAGTTTGCCTGGGGCTCGCATGCCCGCACAAGTGGCTCTGCATGCCACCCGTGGCATGCGTGTCATAGGTCCGCCATCACAGCACTAGGAGGTTAAATCTCTGCCCTCAGAGTCACCTGACTAGTGCAAATGGGTGTGGAACCTTCTTGGAGCTGCTAAAAGGACGGTGTTGTAGACAGGAGAGAGGGGTGTCGTATCTGTCGAGACAGGACTGTTCAGTCTTAATGTAGAGATGGCCACTTGGATCCCTCCTTCAAACCAGAGGTCCTCTCTGTCCAGCACGTGGACTTTGCTGTCTTCAAGAGCATGGCTTTTGTCTTTCAAATGCAGATGGACTCCCGAATCTCGTCCTGGTGGGTTTGTTCTCCTATGTTGTGCCGTGCGTTTGTGAAGTGGTTGCTTTGTTTCCCCAGTACACTGCGTTGCACTGCATATATCACATGGCTCAGTTTGTGTCTGGGGGTTTTATCCCTGGGGTGGACAGCTTCTGTCTTAGTGTATTCTTGGGTTTGAAGTGTGCATGCCAGTGGTGGTATGCTACCGGTTCGGACCGGTTCAACTGAACCGGTAGCAAAAATTCCTACCAGTTGAGAGGAGAGGGGAAAAAAGCCTCCAATGATCAACTGAGAGGAGAAAGAAGAGAAAAGGGCAGCTGATCGGCACTGCAGGCCTCCGCTGGCATGGGGAAGGCTGTGTGTGTACGCGTTAGGTTCACGCATGATCACCACACCGGTAGTGGAACAGGTAAGATCCCACTGCTGGTGCATGCGTGTTGTGTTGGTTGAAAATCCTCCTGAGCTTTTCAGATATTCCTGAAATCCTCAGAAAGAGCGCTAATGACCAGATGACTGCAAGGAATGTAAAATTAAATCCTTCCATCCTCCACCATTCAGTCAGAACTGAAGAAGCTTCTTGGATGAGAAGAGAAAAGGAAAAACGAAGTCCAGTTGCCTTCTGGAAAAAGCACCTTTGGGACAACTTTCTATAAATTTTCTTCTTCACAGGATCCGCTTTTTCAGATTTTAAATTTGGAACTATGGGACAATCCATTGATTTCCAGCTCTCCAAAAATGACAAATCACTAAGCCATTCTTTGTCTTCCTATAAAGCCACGTTCTATAATTATGTCCCTGATTTATTATGTTTCTTATATAACAGAAGACATTATGTAAGATATTATAATTTTATTTATTGATTCAATGCCTAATTCTTTGCCTCCTTCTTGGAGAGCCACTCAAGAGTCATTGGAAATAGGGTGGCCTAAAAACCAAAATAAGAAACAAATTAAAAAATAAACATTTCTAAGCTTTTGTATTTTTTGAGGTGGAAAAAAAATAGGGTTTAGGGGCAGCATGCCATCTCCAGCATCCCTTCTGTAGATCCCAAATTGCTTGGATTGATTGAAAGTGACGTGTGGCCATTACTGATGTTTGAACTAAACATAAAAGAAACAACTAACTCAGATCAGATGTCAGAGAGAGCAGGTGAAGATGGCTGCTCCCTAACAGGTCCCCGAATCTATGTTTTCTGGGGCAAATAATCTGCTTCAATTTGGTTTAGCCGGTGGCAGATTTGGACAGTGAGGAGGTTGGGGAGGAACCTGGGCCAGTCCTGGAGCCTGAGGAAGGCTCTGTGTCAGAGGCAGAGATGGGGCCAGGGCTGTCCGACAGTTATCAGCTGAATCAGAGATCAGTGGGGCAGAAGAACAGCTGGAGCCTGTTCCCAGTGTGCGCATGCACAGAGCTGCCAGAGGAAGGGAACAGCTAAGGAACAAAGGTCGACTCAGGAGTAAAGGCTCAGGTGGACGGGGAATGGCCCCTCCCATTGGGAATAAAAGAGGAGCAAAAGGGGAATGGGGTTTGCAGGAGACAATTAATTCAATTCATTAGGGTGAAGATCTCTTCCTGACTCCTTGCCAATATATTGCCTGCTACAGCGTGGCATTTGGAAGCTATCAGCCTGGCAGCTCTCCAAGCCTGATAAAGGTCTGTCATTGTGAACTCTCTTGGCCGGGATTTTGCTGGAGAGGAATTCACTGTAAACTAAATAAAAGGTGTTTTGTTTTTTTTAATCGGAACGAGGAGTCGGCTTCATGCTTTAGGGCAGGGGTGTCCAACCTTGGCAACTTTAAGACTTGTGGACTTCAACTCCCAGAATTCCTCAGCCAGCTTTGCTGGCTGAGGAATTCTGGGAGTTGAAGTCCACAAGTCTTAAAGTTGCCAAGGTTGGACACCTGCTTTAGGGAAGCCGAGGTCAGAACAAAATTGTGAGAATGGACTACACAACCCTCTGGCTTTCTCTCCCCAGGTTCCCCCAGTAACACCACGGACATCTGCCTCCCTCACCGCAAGGGGCCCACGACCGACGTCTGCACCGGCAGCCAGAGGGAGAGCAACGTCATCCTGATTCTGCTCCTCTTCGGGCAAACCTTGCTGGGCCTTGGCGGGGTGCCCATCCAGCCCTTTGGCATCTCCTACATCGACGACTTCGCCAGCCCAACCAACTCCCCTCTCTATATAGGTGGGTTCCTGCGTACCACGACTAACCCAACCCACCAGGGAGTCCAGATCATACCAGGATCGTGTCGAGTTTGCGGGGGGGGGTTTAAAAAGTCGCCCCAGTCGTGGATAACAGAGGGAGGGCTTTTTGGAAGGGGCTGTTGGGGGAAGCTTTGTGCGCACACACACACACACACACACCATTTCACGGAGGCAGTTCTTATCAACTTCACTGAATGGTATCATCAGCAGGATTTTCTTGCCCTATTTTTTATTTTATATATATTGGTATAAGGTCTCCTGCCAGAGCAGGGGCTGGATTTTCTATATTCATCTATTCTATTCTATTCTATTCTAAGGTCTATTCTATTCTATTCTATTCTTCATTCTATTCTATTCTATTCTATTCTATTCTATTCTATTCTATTTTCTATATTCATCTATTCTATTCATTCTCTATTCTATTCTTTCTTATTCTATTCTTTCCTATTCTATTTTATATAATCATCTATTCTATTCTATTCTATTCTATTCTATTCTATTCTATTCTGTTCTGTTCTGTTCTGTTCTCTATTCTATTCTATTCTTCATTCATTCTATTCTTTCCTATATTCTATTTTATATATTCTATCATCTATTCTGTTCTGTTCTATTCTTCATTCTATTCTATTCTATTCTATTCTATTCTATTCTATTCTATTCTTTCTATTCTATTTTATATATATCTATTCTATTCTATTCTATTCTATTCTATTCTATTCTATTCTATTCTTTCATTCTATTCTATCTATTCTTCATTCTATTCTATTCTATTCTATTTTCTATATTCATCTATTTTTCAATTCTATTCTATTCTATTCTATTCTATTCTATTCTATTCTATTCTATTCTATTCTATTCTATTCTATTCTATTCTATTCTCATTCCTTCCATTCTATTCTTTCTTATTCTATTCCATTCCATTCCATTCTTCCTGTTTGTCTCACATTTTCTATTCTTTCAAAAAAAAATCCTCTTTTTTTCCTCCTCTGCCCAGGGATTATTTTTGCTGCAACCGCACTTGGTCCGGCCATCGCCTTCATCTTGGGATCATTTATGCTTCGTTTGTATGTCGACATTGACAAAGTTTCTTCAGGTGTGTTGACAAACCTTCTACCCACCTGGGCCTATTTCTGAGAAAATAAATCCAGTATGTCCATCTTCTTTGAGGGTGATGATGGTGGTAATGACGTTTTACTACCAAACTAGATAACACCATCAGTGCTAGAAGAGAGTGGGGTTTCTGGAGAGGAGGAAGAGGAGGACTGTGGGGTCTTCAGCGCTTCGTACTGTGGTAATCCCAAAGATGTTTTTCCAAAAGGCAACTGGACTTTCCTGGGATTGTTTTTTTTTCCCCTTAAAGGGGTGTCGCTCCTCAACTGAGAAGCTTCCTCAGTTCTTCAGTCCAGAATTGAAGAAGTTTCTTGGATGAGAAGCAAATTATCCTCTAAGGTGGAAAAAAAAAACCCAAGAAAGTCCAATTGCCTTTTGGAAAAACACCTTTGGGATTGCCACGTATCAAAACGCCGGGGAAACTGAGGCAGCCCTTCTGATCTCCAGCTCAGCGCCACCATAGTTTAACCAGTGATTTCAAATGAGCTTAGCCCTGTTCTGATCTAGGCTTCCTCAGAAAGCATAAAACACAATCTTAGTTTCGGCAAAACCATTTTTTTATTTCCACGGCTGTGAATTACGTTCATTCCCAGCCCGCCAGGCTTCACAAACAGTCTTTCAGGGGGATGTTGATAAACACCCACCTTATCGCGCTTGGAACGCGGCCAGAGAACTATTGGCCAATACGCAGGGCAAGTCCAAACTCAGCACAGAGTCAGACAGAACTTTTCAAAGCTTAAACTGACTAGACGACCTAGTTGCTTCCTGCAAAAGCTCACGTCCCGTTCGCTCCTCTTTTATGGGAGGGGCCAATCATCTCCAAGGTGGGGCCTTATTCCTGAGTCGACCCTGCTTTCTCAATTGTTCTTGTCTTCTGGTAGCCCTGTGCATGCGCAGGCTGGGAACCAGCTCCAGAAGCTCCCCCGCCTCACTGCTGTCCGAACCCGAAGGCAGCTGATGACTGCTAGCCTGCCCTGGCCCCATCCCTGCCTCCGATGAAGAGCCCTCGTCCAAGCCTTCCTCGGCCTCCAGACCTGGCCCAGGTTCCTCCCCCACCTCCTCACGACTGTCCGACTCTGCGGCCTACTCCGTCAGCCGCTGGCAGGCCACCACAAGTTCCTCTCTCCTTTGGTTATGTTTCAGCGGAAGTCCTCATCACTAACAAGGATCCACGATGGGTTGGGGCTTGGTGGCTCGGCTTCATTTTTACCGCCAGCATGGTGGCCATCGCTTCGATCCCTTATTTTTTCTTCCCGAGAGAAATGCCGAAAGAGGTAAGAACTCACCGGGCAACCTCAAAGCATCCTGGCTACATGCCAGCTGGGTTTTACAACTCCTTGAAGAAGTAAATTGTGAAATATCAAGGGATATCACAAGTTTTCTAGATATCCTGTTGGATTTTTTTTTTCTCTCCATAACCTGTTTGAATATTTACATTCTTCTACTGCCCCTTTCTGGACTATGAGTTGCCCTCATTATTATATAATACAATTCATTGTCTGAACGTATCTGTTACACGTAATGGTTCCATAATTCTTTAGCCCCTAGCGACAGATTATATTTACATATAATTGGAAGCTCATTCAAGGACGAAGCTCCTCGTCAGTTTGGAAAATAAAATATCCCACGGGACAAGAGATCCCGTGAGATCACCTTCGAGATCTTTCTTTGAAGGACTGTTCCTGAGATCCTTGATCTTCTTCCAAATTCAATAGTGAGAAAAGTCAGGGTCTACATTTAGGCAAGGAAAATCCCAAATGCAGAGGTGTGGAATAGGTGGCACCTGGCTCAACAGTAGTAACTGCAAGAGGGATCTCGGAGTCCTAGTGGATGATCACTTAAATATGAGCCAGCAGCGTGTGGCAGCTGCCAAAAAGGCCAATGCAATCCTAGGCTGCCTGTAGAGATTCTCAAATCATCTCCAAGAAGTCATTAGACTTTCTTGATTTTCTTTCTTTCTTTCTTCTTCAACTCTGACTGGACGGTGGGGAAGGGAAGGATTGATACTCCTTGCAGACAGCTGGTCATTTGCATCCTTTGAGAGGGTCCTTGAGGCCACTTGGGGGTTTGTCAGAGTCGCCTGAGTGGTGCAAATGGTTCAACCAGGGAAGTCCACTTGCCTCCTGAAAATGCACCTTTGGGCCATCCCTGGTAACTTTTAAGACGCGTGGACTTTGACTCCCAGAATTTCCCCAGCCAGCATGGGTGGACTTCAACCCAGAGAATTCCCCAGCTAATTAACTTTCAGGAATGGGGAGAAAGTCCTTTTTCGAGCAGATGGAAGCTTGATCCTAAATTATTTGGGCATCGCTCTGGATTGGCCAGGAAAGGATGAGGAGGAGTCAGCAAATGTTGTTTGCAGAGTTGTTTCCCCCCCCCCCGCATGGGACAATGGGGGGTGGGGTCCTTGGTGCTTTCTGAGCTGGGGGGTTTCCTTGCTGATGTCTGTGGAAATTCTCCGTCCTCCAGGTCATAGTTGTCTCCAACTATGTGCTTTTTTTTTTTCCCCAGAGGCCATTGGACTTTCTTGTTTTTTTCTTTTCTTTTGAAGACATTTCGCTTCTCATCCAAGAAGCTTCTTCAGCTTTGCAAGGAAATATAAACCCTTCCATCCTCCACCATCCTGTCAGAGCTAAAGAAGCTCCCTGGATGAGAAGCGAAATAACTTGAAAAGAAAAAAAAAGCAAGAAAATCCCGAAAAAAGCGCCTTTAAGACAGTTCTAGGCTGCATTAACAAAGGGACCGAATATCAAGATCACGTGAAGTGTTAACATCACTTTATAAGGCTTCGGTAAGGTCATATGTGGAATACTGCATTCAGTTTTGGTCGCCACAATGTAAAAATGAGGTTGAGACTCTGGAAAGAATCCAGACAAGAGCAATAAAGATGATTCTTCAATAAAAATACAAGAAGAAAGGTTGCAGGAATTGGGTACGTCTAATTTGACGAAAAGAAGGACTAGTGGTGATATGATAGCAGTCTTCCAGTAGCTAAGCCATTTATGTTGCTATGTGAGGCAGTTATTGAGTTTTACCCCATTTTACGACCTTTCTTGCCACCCTCGTTGTTCAGCGAATCCCTGCAGTTGTTAAGTGAGAAACATGGCTCTAGTTAGATGGTATATAGTTAGTTTAGGAATGAGAGCTGCCCCCTTAAGGGAATGCTTCATGGGAAATGTAGTTCATGCCTCTTGGGAGATGTAGTTCATGTCACGTGGTCACATCTGTAATCCTGATTGGCCACTGAATTGATCTCTGGTTGGGATGGGGGAGTTTTTTGGGGCATTCTTACCTGGACCCCAACATCATGCTGGAGTCTTCCTTTGCTATAACGCTATGGGATGAAGATAACCATCTTTTTACACTATGGAGGCGACTATTAAGGCAAAGATTGGACATTAGATGAATCTCAACATAATTGTGAGTTACGTTTATGAGGATGCCTGATATAATCCAATAAAATTAACTTTGCATGGAAGCCTTTGTAGCGTTGGACTGCTTGTCTCTATTCAACCAGAAGATGGGAGACTTGAAAGTGAAAAGATGGTTAAGTGAAATGATGGTTACCTTCATCCCATAGCGTTATAGCAAAGGAAGACTCCAGCACGATGCTGGGGTCCAGGTAAGAAAGCCCAAAAAAACTCCCCCATCCCAACCAGAGATCAATTCAGTGGCCAATCAGGATTACAGGTGTGACCATGTGACATGAACTACATCCCCCCCCAAGAGGCATGAACTACATTTCCCATGAAGCATTCCCTTAAGGGCGCAGCTCTCGTTCCTAAATTAACTATATACTGTATAACCAGCACAATGATTCTTAAGTGAATCCGGCTTCCCCCATTGACTTTGCTTGTCGCAAAAGTAGCTCACCTGGATGAATGGCTGCAGAAGTTGATGGAGTTGGCCGAAATGGCAAAATCTTCATGGTTCTTCTTCTTCTACTTATCCTTCCTCACTTCTCTGACCCCTTTTCCTCCCCACTGCTCTTCTATTTACTGTTTCATTTTGTATTTTACAATATTTTACAACTCAGTAAAAGTGTAAAACTTGACACCTGACCCCCCCTCCCCCCGGAGCGCTGTAACCATCATAAATGCGAGTCGGTTTGCCAAACGTCTGAATTTTGATCTCATAAACATATGGGGAGGCTGCAATGGAGGTAAGTGTGGAAAATGGCCATAAGTCACTTTTTTCAGTGCCGTCGTAACTTCAAATGGGCGCTAAATGAATGGTTGTAAGTTGAGGACTACCTGTGCATAGACAGCCAGCCCAGCACACTCACAAACGTGTATTGTGCCCAGGGACACGCATTTGAGTTCTTCTCTCTATCTCTGGCCTTGCCCGTCTTCCCAAAAATGGGCAGCAGGCTGACAGCAGCAGCCATATTTCACCCAAGGGCAGAGGGTCAATTGCCCAGGTGAGGAACAAGGTAAGATGCTTCTCTGCCGTAAATTGCTGATTGCTGTTTGTTCAAGCCTGTCTCAAAGTACTTGCATGTATGCCCTGTTTCCCTGAAAATACGACCTACCCTGAAAGTAAGTCCTAGCTTGATTTTTACACATGTGCCCAATTATAAGCCCTACCTCCCAAAAATAAGCCCTAATTAAGATCCGCCCACTCCAGAGTGGACAGGTAAAAATTAAACTAGGGTGGGGATAGGGTGGTGGTGGAGCTGCCCTACTGTTTCCCTTTGGACAGGTGTAGCCAGGCCTCGCACACCCCGACACCTGCCTTGCCGGCCCATTTCTTCTGCAGCCAGCAAGGCTGGCCAGGCTTTCCTGAAGGCCTCTGGAGCTGAGAACAAAGCTCTGGATCGATCCTGAGGTCTCTTATCGGCTGCAGAGGCCTTCAGGAAAGCCTTGCCAGCTGCAGAAGAAGAAGTTCCTGAAGGCCTCTGAGAGCAAAAAGGAGGCTGGAGGCGACGTGTGCAAGTGAGGTTAGTCAGTGGATGACTTCCCCTGAAAATAAGACCTGGTGCCTTTTTTGGTGGTCCAAAAAATATAAGACAGGGTCTTATTTGGGGGGAAACACAATATCTGTTTTTGGGGGATAAAACCACTCTATGTAAATACAAACCTATTTACTGTATTTACTCCTGACTTGTCACACCTGGTCCCATTGTGAGGCCTTGGACAAGGTTTGATTTCCTACCTGGCTTGGCTTCAAACCTTCAAAGCTCCTGCTTTCGGTGCCATCATTCATCTGCTGTTCTCGATATGACCTTGGATAGGAACGAACCTCTGCAGAGTGATGGCATCCCTGCCCAGAACTTTTTGTGATTAATTCTGCATCCACAACCACATCCCTTATCATCCATCATCCCTCTCTCTATCTTTCTGCTTGGACGTCTCTGTGTTCTCTCTGGCTCCAATCCTTCCTCTCTCAGGTTTCTCACTCTATCATTTATTCTGTTCTCACCTGTGACCTATATCCCCAGTGGTCACAATTGGAGGGCGGATGCCCTGTCCCGCAAACCTGAGTATCTTTGCACCGAGGACCCCCTTCCTCCACGGACGGTGCTGCCAGTAGAATCCTTGGCCGCAGTCCAGGAACTGGTGGACTTGCGGACTCAGGTGCGAGAGGCGCAGCGCCTAGACGCTTGGTCGCAGCAGAGGATGGGGGAGATTGGACCTGAATCCCCATGGTCTTTGGAGGAGGGCTTACTCAAGCATCAGGGCCGGTTGTACGTACCCACGGGGCTGCTTCGAGCCCTTATTATGACTCAGTGTCACAACAACCCTGCAGCCGGCCATTTTGGGTTTTTTAAGACCCTCCATCTTGTAACGCGGACTTTTTGGTGGCCTCAAGTATGGCATGATGTCCACACCTATGTCACGTCCTGTGTACCACGCAGGCAAGCGAAAGCTGTGATGGGTGCGCCTCCTGGTCTCCTCCAACCTCTGCCGACTCCAGAAAGACCATGGAGAGCAATTTCCATGGACTTCTTGACTCATTTACCATCATCCTCGGGATTTACGACTGTGCTTGTGGCGGTCGACATGTTGACAAAAATGGCCCACTTCATTCCGTGTCATAAATTGCCATCGGCCCGTACAACTGCCTGTTTGTTCTTGCAGCATGTTTTTCATCTCCATGGTCTGCCAGACAAGGTAGTTTCTGACCGCGGTGTACAATTTACAGCCCAATTTTGGGAAAGCCTGATGACCGCGTTACAGGTGCAGGTGTGCTTGTCGTCGGCGCACCATCCAGAAACTGATGGTGGGACGGAGAAGGTCATCGGCATTCTCGAGCAATATTTGCGTTGTTTTGTAAACCACCGGCAGAACAACTGGGTTGATTATCTCCCTCTGGCGGAGTTTGCATTCAACAACTCCCAGCACACCTCCACCCAAATGACACCATTTTATGCTAATGTGGGGTACCATCCGCGGTTCTTTCCGTTGACACTCTTAGATTCCCCTGTTACCGAGACTCAGGAATTCCTTTCGGAACTACACTCAGTTCAGCAGTTAGTTCGGCAGCAACTGATACGGGCCAAGGAAGATTACAAGCGGTTCGCAGATCGCTCTCGACGGGCAATGCCTCCGCTGGCTGTAGGAGACCATGTGTGGTTGTCCACAAAACATCTTCAGGTCGACCGCCCGATAGAGAAGCTGCACCATCGGTTCTTCGGCCCATTTCCCATTGAGGCGGTCATCAACCCCGTAGCCTATCGACTGACTCTACCGCGCTCCATGCGAATTCACCCAGTCTTCCACCGTTCCCTTTTGGTCCCTGACGCCCCTTCGTGTGATCTCCGACATCCCGCAGCTGATGAACGTTTTGATTTTTGTATGCTTGGGACTGGGGTCCTTCTATCTCCGCTCGATTATGTAATTTTCTCTGCTCCTTTCTAGCTGCTGCTCAGCATCTCTAGACATGCTGAAATCTTCTGAAACGGTTTATCGTAAATTGCATCTCTCCTCTTTTATTTTTAGAGCATTTGCAACCATTTCAGAACATCACGAAAGCCTCTTTTATACGAATCTGGCCGATGCCTTTCCGTAAAACTCCTGGCTGGCTTCCTATCTCTCGCTTCTCATTAACAGGCAGAGATAGCCTTTTGCCTTCTATAGTCTCTTATTCTAAAAGCCCCATAATAAGTTTTCTCTTTTTTTAAAAACATGGTGGTTTCGGAGAAGCTCCTTGGATGTGAAACGAAAGAGGAAAAGAAAACCAAGAAAATTCAGCTGCCTGTTTTTTGGGAAAAAGCAACTTTGGCAAACGTTGGCAAAACTAACAAAGGTGATGTGGGAAGTCACACACACTCTCCTAAAGAATGAAATATTTTGAGGAATATTTTTAAAAAGGGCAGAGTATTATATTTCCCAAAGAGAGAAATGGAGAAATGAAGCAGGTATTAAAGAAAGATTGGGCCAGCCTATTCCAAAACCAAACTGAGGAGGCCCCTTTTTAGAAATGCCGATTTGGTCACCCATTCAAGACAGGATATTTTGAAACAAAGGCAGAATGCTAGGATTAGCCCTCACTTGAGATCCAAACCAGGACAAAGCCATTAAGCCACAATAGGAATGATTGCATCGTCCTCAAAGCAATCCAAACTTCAACCAAACGTAGCTCAGACAAACACCTAGGATTTGTGCTTTGCCTATAAGCCAGCTATGACCCCTACATGGCCCCATGGGAGTCTGACAACAGCCAATAGAAGACATGCTCTTGCACAGGAACAGGAAGCTCAAGTGCAAAGCCCAAGAGAAGGTATAAAACCCCCCTCTCAACTCCATTTTGTCAGCTATTACCAGAACCATGGGCTTGGTGATTCTGCTTTACCATGAAACCCTCTCTCCAGTCAGCCTCCATGTTTCCAGTGTCTTCTTCTCCTGTCTTGGAACTGAACCAGATGGATATTTCTTCCCACAGAGGGATACAAATTAGATAAATCAATAACTACATGGGAACCATAGAAAGGTTGAGTGTCAAAAGGGGGAATTAAGAAGCGGCAATATCAGAGTCATTTTGATATAAGCAGTCCTTGGCTTACATCTGTTCATTTAGCAACCACTCAAAGTTACAATGGCCCTGAAGAAAGGGACTCAGGACCGTTTCTCACACATAACCTTTTCAGCATCCCCCTGGTCACGTGATAAATATTCACACTCTTAGCAACTGAATCATACCGTGTTTCCCCAAAAATAAGACCCTGTCGTATATTTTTTTCCATCAAAAAAGGACACCAGCTCTTATTTTCGGGGGATGTCATGCAATGACTAACCTCATTTGCGCGCGTCGCCCCCCAGCCTCCTTTTCACTGTCCGAGGCCTTCAGGAACTTCTTCTCCCGCAGCCGGCAAGGCTATCCTGAAGGCCTCTGTAGCCAATAACAGAGCTTTGGATCGATCCAGAACTTTGTCCTCAGCTCCAGAGGCCTTCAGGAAAGCCTGGCCAGCCTTGCGGGTGGCAGAAGAAATGGGCTGGCAGGGGTGTGTGAGGCCTGGCTACAACTGCCCAAAGGGAAGTAGTAGGGCAGCTCCACCCACCCTATCCCCACCCTAGCTTAATTTTTACCCGTGAACTCTGGAGTGGGCGGATCTTAATTAGGGCTTATTTTTGGGAGGTAGGGCTTATATTGGGCACATGTGTAAAAATCAAGCTAGGGCTTACTTTCAGGGGAGGTTGTGTTTTCGGGAAAACAGGGTAGTTTATGACAGTTCCAGCATCCCGGGTCGCGTGGTCCCCTTTTGCGAACTGACCAGCGAAGTCAAGGGGGAAGGCCAGATTCGCTGAATAAGCATGCAACTAATTTAACTGCTGCAGTGATTCGCCTAACAACCGTGGCAAGCGAGGTTGTAAAATAGGGCAAAACTCACTTAACACCTGTCTCACTTAGCAAAGAGAAATTTTAGGCCCAGTTGTGGTCACAAGTTGAGGATTATCTGTAGTCAATGGAATAAACGGAATTATCTTCAGAAACCCAGGTCCATATGCTGGGATCTTGTGGCAGGGAGTACTTCTGACTTTGGGGAAGCGGCCTTGTAGAACCCTTGCCTAGGGACGTAAGTCTCTTAGAAGTGGCCTGGTCCTTTCCCCTTTTGAATTTCCCATTTCCTTCCCTCCCAAGGATGAGGCCGGACGGAAGAACATTGCGGACATGAGCAAGGAAGAAGTCGCCGAGCAGCTTAAGAATAAAACCATGGAGGAGGAAGGCCTCACCCTCATGCAATTCGTTAAAAGTAAGTCTTTGGTGTCCGAGTATATTCATGAACTGGGAACAAAGTCAGCCAATGAGAGCTGAATTGAATTGAACCTGGGCGTGGTTCATCTCTGTGATCATCTCTAAAGTGAAAGAGAAACTAACTTTTCCTTGCTTGCCTGATGAACTAAAGTGAAACCGACGTCTCTTTCTGAGCTCCTGAGTTGCTGTTCTGCTCTGAACCTGTAACCTGTTGGAGAAATCTACAACTAGTATTGTAAAATTTACTTTGTGTGTTTACAAAGAAGTTAAATGAAGCCTCAGCCATCCATGTTTACTTTTGTAGCACTGAATTTACCCTGCAATACTCTGAACATTTGGCCCAGGTGGTCAACTCAACTGGCAGGTTTCTTCATCGGTCATTGATCTGGGTGGGCCTCACCAAATAATCCTCATTCGCCCCGGGGCGGAAAGGGTCGATGCGCCACACAGCCCATTCTCTGCAGCCAACTCACCATGGCCAACTCGCCCAGGGATTGGGCTTCAAATAATTTAGCAACCGGTTCTCTACCCGGTTGCTGGGTGGGTATGGTCGTGGTGGACGTTCAGCCTCCTGCACTACCCTGGGAGCAAAAACAGGCCGCAGGGGTGACTCCTGGGAGAGGTGAGGCGGGGTGGGCGGGGCAAGCCAGTCGCCAGAACTCCCAGTTTGCTACACCAAATGTAAAATTAATACCCGGTTCACCCAAACCGGTGTGAACCGGTAGCAACCCAAGCCCCTGAACTCACCACAGCCAACTTGCTGATATGGTGAAGCTCCTTTCTCAGCCTTTTCTCATCTGCTTTTTTTTTACTCCTTAAGTTTATTTTCTTTCATTCTCTTAGTCACTTTTGGTCTTGGAAGTTTTGTTTCTCGGGTTAAAATAACAATAATAGTAAAAAAAAAAGGCCAAATAGATAAAATCCTGATAAAGAACGAACACTGGGTTCCTCTCACTGAGATTTCCCAGAACATAATTTGAACACCCGTATATCTTTTCCAATCGATAGATTAAAGCTTAACCTCCCATTTCTCTCTGGCTTTCTGGACACAGGACAGCAGCACAGTTCCTCGCTGACCGAGGTTGTGGATCTTCCTTTATTGATGTATAATTCACGCTCTTTTCCAATGTGAATTATATATATCCCTATATTTGGCTCCCAGGCTCATTAACGCCCCTGACACGTTAATTCCACCGTCCTAAATGAATGCCCGGAGCTTCCATTTTTCAAAGATACAGATTTTAAACAGAGGAAAGGGGCCCAAGATAAATTGCCCTAATGAAAAGGAACAGGGAAAATTGCAGGAGGGACGAAATTTAGGAGGTCTCTCTTATCCGTATTAGAAGAGGACAGTTTGATTTAAAGTTCTTCGGTTGCCACGAGGCAGGAAACCTATATTTATGGACCTCGGTTCTTCCGAATGTATAAAGAGAGAGAGAGAGAATAGGCCTCTTTTGTGCCTCGGAGTATTGATTGCAAATACAGCTGGCTCCAAAGTGAGAAATTTAAGATTCCTCCCTCCCTATTCTTGGGATACGGAGTTAGGAATAACTGCTGTTTTGGCACAAAGTCAGTATTTTATTTTTCCTAGAGGCCCAAGGTGTTTTGGGGGTGCTGCCCACCAGGCATGCTCTTCTATCCTGTTAACAGAAGAACAGAGGTGGAAGGGACCCTGGAGGTCTTCTAGTCCAACCCCTGCCCAAGCAGGAGATAGAATAGAATAGAATAGAATAGAATAGAATAGAATAGAATAGAATAGAATAGAATAGAATAGAATAGAATAGAATAGAATAGAATGGAATGGAATGGAATAAGAAAAGAAAAGAATAGAATTCTTTATTGGCCAAGTGTGGTCGGACACACAAGGAATTTGTCTTTGGTGCAAATGCTCTCAGTGTACATAAAAGAAAAGAGACATTCGTCAAGAGTCCAGAATCATCAGGTCCAACAATAATAGTCATAGGGTACAATAAGCAGTCAAATCCTACTAGGAAACAGTCCATATAAATCGTAAGGATACAAGCGACAAAGTCACAGTTATACAGTCACAAGTGGGAGGTGATGGGCGATAAGGAGTGAGGAGAAGATTAAAAGTAATAGTGATGCAGACTTTGTAAACAGTTTGACAGTGTTGAGGGAATTAGTGGTTTATCAGAGTGATGGCGTTCGGGGAAAAAAACTGTCCTTGTGTCTAGTTATTCTGGTGTGCAGTGCTCTATAGCGTCGTTTTGAGGGTGGGAGTTGAAACAGTTTATGTCCGGGATGTGAGGGGTCTGTAGATATTTCCACAGGCCTCTTTTTGACTCTTGCAGTATACAGGTCCTCCATGGAAGGCAGGTTGGCAGCCATTGTTTTTTCTGCAGTCCTAATTACTCTCTGGAGTCTGTGTCTGTCTTGCTGGGTTGTAGAACCGAACCACACAGTTGTAGAGGTGCAGATGGCAGACTCAATAATTCTGTTTATTAACTATACCATATCAGACAAATGCTTGTCCAATCTCTTCTTAAAATCCTCCAGTGATGGAGCACCCACAACTTCTGGAGGCAAGCAGTTCCACTGGTTAATTGTCCTCACTGTCAGCAAGTTTCTCCTTAGTTCTAGGTTGCTTCTCTCCTTGATGAGTTTCCATCCGTTGCTTCTTGTCCGGCCTCTTCAGGGGCTTTGGAGAATAGCTTGACTGCCTCTTCTTTGGGGCAGCTTCTCAGACTAGATTCTCTTCCCTAGACTAAGACATGCCCAGTTCCTGCAACCGTTCTTTGTATGTTTTAGCCTCCAGCCCCCTAATCACCATTGCATCTCTTCTCTGCAGTTTTCCCAGAGTCTCTACGTTTTTATTGTGGTGACCCAAATGCCAAGAATTACCTGTAGCACAGACTTCCTTTCAGAGGATCACTTTTTCCACTTTCAGCTGAAGCTGACTTTCAGCTGCGACTTTCGGTCTCTTGAGGAAGACCCAGACAAGTCATTAGGATATTTCAGCTCCTCTTGCTCATATCTCTCTGGAGTGTTTGTAAATTGTAGCCCTGGACAGTCTTCGAGGCCATGAAAGTATAACCACAGCAATCAGGTGCCCTTTGACATGGTGTTGCCTCAACTTCAGCTGCACTGATAGTTGTAATTATGGAAACTTTCTCAGTACTCTTATATCTAAGTGTATTCCCCGCTGTAGTATTATCCTTCTCTACTACCCTTCTTATTGGCGTAATTATTATGATGATTATTATTACTCTTCTGCTTTGCATGCACACTGAGATCTTCTGCACTAGAGACAAAGTCCTTGTGTGTCTAATCGCACTTAGGCGATTAGTAAAATATTCTAATTCTAATTCTTATTCTTCTTTTCTAATTCATTCTAATTCCAATTCCAATTCCAATTAATCCCATGTCGAGTTTTGGAAGTTTGGCTCGAGACTCATGATTTAATTGGGGTAACTGCTGGAATCCTGACATCCCAATTCTAATACCAATATCAATTAATTCTAATTTTCTAATTCATTCTAATTCCAATTAATTCCAATTCTAATTCTGTTTTTTTTTTTTTTAATTATTTTAATTTTAATTCTAATTCCAATTCTAATAATTCTAATTCCAATTCTAATAATTCTAATTCCAATTCTAATAATTCTAATTCCAATTCTAATAATTCTAATTCCAATTCTAATAATTCTAATTCTAATTTTAATTCCAATTCTAATAATTCCAATTCCAATTCTAATTCTAATAATGATAATTCCAATTCCAATTTTGATTCTAATTCATTCTAATTCTGATTCCAATTCCGATTCTTTCTCAAGAATGACAGAAAAGCAAATGTACATTTCGCGACTTTCCTTTCAACAAACAAAAGTCGATGGAGGAAGCCAGATTCACTCAACGACCGTTGAATGATTCCTTGAACAACTTCACTGATCCACTCAGCGACCCTGCGGATGAACCAAAAAAGCTTCATCCATTCAGTTTGCAACTCACTCAACCACTGCTTTGCTTAACAACAGAAAACACTGCTCCCCAGGGCAGTCGTAAGTCAGGGACTGCCTGTATACGAATATATAAGGACCATCAGGAGATGTTGAACCTGTCACGAATCCTGCCAGATCTTGAATGCCCTTGATTTGGGAACAAGCAATTTTTCTGCAGGAGAGTTGTGAGCAAAGATAAGGCAGAGGAACACAATTAAATTCCCTTCGTTCAAGCCCAGGCCTACAAAACTTGAAAGTTAATTGTCTGAACATTCCCAGCAGCGGAAAAAAAAGGGAAAGTAGATTTCTTTGCCCATTTTTCTCCAGGTTTCACTTACACGTTTTTTTTAAAAAATATTGCTTGCGATCTAATCTAGATTTAACTTCCAGGTTCTGAACGTTGCTCTATTGTCCACGCCATGTTTATAAAGCCTCCCTGTACTGGAAGCACTTAAAATATCTGAAAAATGATTAAAATTTGATATCTGCAGGGTGTAGAAGAGAGAGCAGTACAGAAATTATTTTTCCCCTCTGGAGAGAGCAGCGAGAGGGGGAGAAAACCAAGTTTTCTCCCCTATCCAGGTTGCCTCAGGATAGATCTAATCTCAGGCTGATCAGATTCTACCAAATTCGCTCGCTTCCCAAGACAATCCTTCCTCACCCAGGGATGGGATTCAGCCGGTTTGGGCCGGTTTGAGCAACCTGGTTGTTCAATTGACATCCGGTTCACCAAACTGGTAGTTGAACCGACTGGCTGGCCCCATCCACCCGGCCCTGACCCTCCCGGGAGTCTCCACGTGGCCCGTTTTGGATGCGGGCAAGTGCAGGGTCCGCGTGGAGCAGTGGTGGTACGCTACCGGTTTGGCCCAGTTCTGCCAAGCCGGTAGCGGCGATGAGCAGTGGAGATCGAACTGGGTTCTCTCTACCCCTCTACTGTTGGGCTCGCCCGCCCACCGTCCCGGCTGCCATGGAGGCTTCTCGGAACCGCCGAAAGGTTTGTGTTGTGGAGCTGTGCTTTCTGCAGGATGTTTCAGCAATTCCAAGGAGGCTCCACAACCATTTGCCCCACTCAGGTGACCCTGAGAGGACACAGGTAAACCTCCAAGTGGCCTCAACGACCCTCTAAGAGGATGCAAATGACCAGCTGTCTGCAAGGAGTATCAATCCTTCCCTTCCCCACCGTCCAGTCAGAACTGAAGAAGCTTTTTGGATGAGAAGTGAAATGTCTTCAAAGAAAAAACAGGAAAATCCAGTTGCCTCCTGGAAAAAGCACCTTTATCTCCTAAGTATCTCTGGAGTCTCCTTTTTCCTTCTAGAAACAATTGTAACAGGACACCCGCTAACCACTTCCTTTCAACACAACATAACTGCCACGGCTGGCTGCATTTTTAAAAGTCTAGGACAGACACGTCATGCCTGCAATTTTAAAAATGCAAGTAGTCCTCAACTTTATGACCACAATCGAGCCCAACATTTTTGTTGCTAAGTGAGAGAGTTCTTCAGTGAGCTTTGCCCCATTTTTTCTTGCCCCAATTGTTAAACAAATCACTGCTGTTATTAAGTCAGGAACATGGTTGTTAAGTGAATATGGCTCCACCCTGACTGTGCTTGTCAGAAGGTCGCGAAAGGGGAATCACGTGATCTCGGGACATACAACAGTCCTAAGTCCATGCCAGTTGCCAAGCATCTGAATTTCAATCAGGCGGCCACGGGGATGCTGCAACGGTCGTAAGTGTGAAAACCGGTCATAAGTCAACTTTTTTCAGCGCCGTTGTCACTTTGAACCATCGTTAAATGAACAGTCACTTAACAACGGCGTGACTAACTTCACAACTGCCACGATTCGCTTAACAATCGTGGCAAGAAAGGTTGTGACACGGGAGCAAATCTCGCTTAGCGAACGTTTCGCTTCACGACAAAAATATCGGGCTCGATTGTGGTTGTAAGTCAAGGACTACCTGTCAACTCATCATGCATTCCTGTGCCTGTTTTCGAGTTGCCATAAACAAGGGGGGGGGAGGGAAGGAAATCTGAAGAAGCCGTGTGACCGTTTAAAACCAGAAGTACATTCCAACACTGTTATATGTGGAAAATATATACTGTATATCGTAAGTTACACCTGAGAAAATGCAGAACAGAAGAGAATCCATGTTTTTGAACTATGAAAGGAGCATTGGACAGTTATATAACTATGTTTAATAAACATGTATTGTTTTGTAACTTGTTACGTTCTAAAGTAAATGTCAGGTTTTTGGTTGGAACGTGCGGGTTGTATTTTTGGGCATAAGGATATGAGAAGGAGATGCTAGGAGGTCATTCTGACCTGAACGGAACGGGTTAATGATCCACGGTGTTTCGATGGACATAACAGGAAGAAGCCATGAGAACAAGGGTAGTTTCCAAAGATAAGGAAACAGGTGCTACGCAACAATAATATAGGTGTGGCGTAGGGAGATATACGTAGCTTGTATAAATCGTCAACCTAGGAAAGGGGCAGAGACTGTATACTTGAGCTTGTATATAAACCCCAGCCCTCCTGGGGAAAATGTCTTCTGCCCTGAGCAGAATTCCCTTTTGCAAAAGCTTAATGATAAAGCTCTTCCACATTGTTCACTGTCTCTGGCTGTGTTTTGTGATTATTATCACAAACACTTATCTTACAAAGATTGTAGCTAAGCTACCGGATCTTCTGCCCGGGAAAAATCCTTCATTGGAGAATCTGATTGATGACACACCCAGGGGGGAGGGGGGAAAACAAGGTCACAGGGGACTATAAATTATGTATGCCGGTGTTGGCTTCATACAGGTTAATGACGGACATGTTACTCCTAATAAATATTTTGGTTTCTTTTGAAGCTTGGGCCGAGGCTCATGATTTAATTAGGGCAATCGCCAGAATTCTGACACTACCTATCTTTGGCACCTGTGGTTAATCTATCTATCTATCTATCTATCTATCTATCTATCTATCTATCTATCTATCTATCTATCTATCTATCTATCTTGCTCTTCTTTTTCCCCTTTGTTTTTTGCAGTGTTTCCGGTGGTCCTGCTAAGAAATCTGAAGAATCCGATTTTCGTCATGGTGGTTTTGGCGATGGTTAACCTTTCAGCCATGATTGCTGGTTTATCCACTTTCCTGGCCAAATTCCTGGAGCAGCAATTTACTCTCTCCGCATCCGTGGCCAACATGATCCTAGGTAAGGGCCAGGTGTCTAAGGAGATGCTCAATCATCCAGGTCATGGTTGTCCCCAAAGGGGCTTCTTGAAAAAACACCTTTGGGACTAGATAAGGGCTACCAAAGGGACGCGGTGGCTCAGTGGCTAAGACGCTGAGCTTGTTGATTGGAAAAGTTCAGCAGTTCGGCAGTTCGAATCCCTAGTGCCATGTCACAGAGTGAGCTCCCGTTCCTTGTCCCAGCTTCTGCCAGCTTGGAAAATAAACTGACCACCTCTTCTTTGGGGCACTCCTAAACATTCACTTTGTGCTCTCTCTCTCTCTCTCTCTCTCCCTATGACCCACAGGAGCCGTCAACATCCCAGGGGCCATGCTGGGCATCATCCTTGGTGGTGTCATCATAAAGAGCTGCAATTTCTCTCTCCAGCAGGCGACTATCCTGTGCATCATCAGTATGGCCTTTTGTGCCCTCTTTGATGTCCCCCTACTCTTCCTGGGGTGTCCCACCCAGATGATCGCAGGGCTGGATTACTCCGGAAGGTAATGCAAGCTCGGGTGCGGTCTCGAATCGGGGTTGTACAGGCAGTCCTTGTCTTACGACCACAACTGAGACCCGGATTTTGGTCACTGAGCAAGGCCATTGTCATTAAGTACAGGTTACCTTCAAGAAGTGAGGGGAGCCGAATGTCAACTCGTAAAATATTTCTATGGTCTTTTTTGAGTTGCCAACAAAAAAGGGAGGGGGCAGCAGTGCAGCTGCTTGCAAACCAAAACTGCATTCCATAAATAGTTTTTCAAAGATAGTAACTAGGTGACCGAAGTTTCTGCCGGGCAAAATTCTAACTGGAGAGCCTGATTGATGACTCTGGGCTATGGATATGTCGAATTACGATACACCCAAGGGTTTGGGGGAAAACCAGGGTCAAGGGTGACAAAGAATGATGTGTCTCAGAGTCGGCTGCACCCAGGCAGTGCCGGACATGTTTGCTCCCAGTAAATCCTTTTGAAGTTTTGGAAGTTTGGCTCGAGACTCAGGATTTAAATGGGGGGAACTGACGGAGCCCTGACACGAGCCACCTATATTTGCATGATTCTTCAGAGGTACGTAAATCGAACCTATGTCAGTCAAGGACTACCCATATTTAGATTAGGGGGAGGGAAGGATGCCCCTTTTATGACTCGTGGACTCCAACCGTTCTGACCCAACCCCTTTTCCAATAAAACAAACATGAACCAAAGGGAACAGAAACCTTTTAATGATTCTTACAAATCCCCAGTTAAAAGGGCTGCTGCAAACTAATTGCCTTTGATAAGCACAAACCTCGCCCAAACTGTGTGAGGCTGCCAAGAATAACAGATAAGAAATACTTTACAACACAAGAGTCTTCAAATGCCAACTGTAATGTCCACAAGGTTGAGTTTCAAAACGTTTTTGCTTCCTGCAAAGAATGTTCGCTTCACAGCTGGCTTTTATCGTCTTGAAGGAGGGGCCATTCCCTTGCAGCCTTACTCCCGAGTCACCCGTGATGTTGCAGCTGCTCTTTCCTCCGAGCAATCCTGCGCACACACGCACTTGGCACAGGCTCCTCGGGAACCTCCTCATCGTTGCTGCCAGCCCCCACAATCTCTGAAGGCAGCAGTCCACTCCCTGATGGTTCTGGCCCCTCATCTGAGTCCTCGCTCTCCTCAGCCATCAGCACCTGCTGCCGGCTAACCACAACATTGACTTGCTCGCTTGCAACAATTTGCAGATTAAATCAGCTGATATAGTCAATAAATGAAATTTTTCTTTTTAAGAGAATGAGCGGAGGTAATAAAATTCACCTCTTGCCATGCGTTGGCGCTCAAAAACGTAGCTCACATTAGGTGATATATGTTGGTATTCATTGTTGGAATATATTTTTGTGCAACAACTACAGTAGTTTTCAGCCAGTAGATGGCAGTGTTTACACTTTTGGCTCTATGGTATATACTCTATGCTCTTTTGTTCTAAGTAGAGTTTCCTGTTTCTTGTTAACAGTAAAATGGTTGAGCAGTAAAGCACATGGTGACTGTGCTCTTTGTTTGCTCTGTGGTGCTATATATAAACAGAATTTCTAACAATACATATATATATATATATTTTCTCCCTTCATAGTTCTGGACCTTGGCAGCTGATTACAACTTGCAACCTTAAGTGCAATTGTTCACTTTCCTTTTTCAACCCGGTTTGTGGGCAGGACCGCATGGAATACATCTCCCCTTGCTTTGCGGGCTGCACCAAACTCAACATCAATCCCATCACCAAGGCCATTGTGGTGTGTAGAATTTTTTTTTCCTACTTTCAGGTTGGAAGGAGGACTAAAAACAAATGCACCTTTATTGCATTTACATTTACGTTTATTTACATACTAGCTGGATACCCGTGCTTCGCTACGAAATTATGTCGTTGGGCTTAGTTTTTGGGGAGGAAAATAAGGGGGGGGAATTCTGCCTCTGCCTACCTGCATCCATCGGTATTCATCTGGCTAGCGTCCTGTCAGTATGTGAGAGAGTGGAGGGCTACTTGGAAACCGAAAGAGTATTTGCTGTGTGAGCAAGGAGGAGACAGCAAGGAGCCTGGCCGTGGCTTAGCTTAACTGTTCTGTACTAAAGCTGCTTGGTGCTCTGAAACTGAAAGTGAAACTGAAAGTGAAACTGAAACTGAAACTGAAAGTCCTCTCCTCTGCTTGTATTTTGCATTTGGAAGAGATTTCTTTTTTTCAGGTGTGGAGGGGGAGTAGAACTCCTTAGCATCAGAGCGTGTTAATAATAATAATAATAATAATAATAATAATAATAATAATAATAATAATAATAATGGCAATGATAATAATATAGGAAATACTCTAATGCTCTGAGGGTCATTTGGAAAAATCCTTTCTTAGTCAGCCCCGAGAATCCGAGAGGAACATACGTGCCAAATTTCAAGTTTGTAGGCTTTACAGTTCTGGAGACTTTGTGATGATGCATGAGGGGTATTTCGCTTTTATATATAGAGAGAGATTGCATTTCATTTTGGGGGAGAAAACCTTCTGCAGTCATTGTGCCAAGAGTTTGTACATTCCAACAACTCTCTGACTCCCAACCCCAAAATGATCATTTTGACTGAAGAAGTTATTTGGATGAATAACAAAATGTCTCGGTTTTCATAAACTTCGGTCCAGTTGTCACGATTTAACCTTTTTTAAAAGATATTTTTGGCCTGGAGGATTGAATCTTCATTTACATATTAAAAACAAAAGGACCGGTGGTGGGATTCAAATTTTTTTTACTACCGGTTCTGTGGGCATGGCTTGGTAGGTGTGACAGGGGAAGGATATACTGCAAAATCCCCCTTCCCTTTCCACCCCACTGACCTGCTTTCCAGCTCCGTTCTCCTGGGCAGGGCAACCAAAGGAGACCCAGCTGATCAGCTGTGGGCGTGGCTTGGTGGGCGTGGTGTTCTGTGGGTGTGGCTTGGTGGGCGTGGCTTGGTGAATGAGGCAGAGGAAGGATATACTGCAAAATCCCCTTTCCCTCCCCTCCTCACTGACCTGCTTTCTCCTGGGCAGGGCAACCAAAGGAGACCCAGCTGATCAGCTGGGACTCGATGGGAGGCAGAGAAGAGATGGGGTTGGCGGGGCCAGTCAGAGGTGGGATTCTGAACTACTCCAAATGTCCACTACCGGTTCTCCAGAACTGGTCAGAACCTGCTGAATCCCACCTCTGGACCGGAAGGCCGTTATCAGTAGGTGGGGACAGAATAATTGTCTTCTGGTACTTGGGTAGGTTGCCACAGCAAAGAAGGGGTCAGCTTATTCTTCAAAGCATCCAAGAAACAATGGAGGGAAACTCATCAAGGAGAGAAGCAAGGTGGAATGAAGGAGAAACGTCATAACAGGGAGGACAATTAACCAGTGGAACTGCTTGCCACTAGAAATCGTGGACGCTCCATCACTGGAGGTTTTTAAGAAGAGATTGGACAGTCAATTGTCTGAAATGATATTATAGGGTAAAGCAAGGCGTCCATCCTTGGGCACTTTAAGACTGATGGATTTGTGGACAAGGCTGGCTGGGGAATTCTGGGAGTTGGAAGTCCACAAGTCTTAAAGGCGCCAAGGACACGCCTTGTGTATGGTCTCCTGCTTGAGCAGGGGTTGGACTATCAGACCTCCAAGGTCCCTCCTGTTCTTCTGCATATTCCCTGATTCTTTCCTGACCTTCTCCTTCTCCTTCTCCGTTCAGAATTACACCGAATGCAACTGCATCCTCGTCAACGGAGCCATCGGGTATGCTAAGCCCGGCCACTGCAGCTCTTCCTGTGGCCACTTCCTGATGCCCTTTGTTCTGATCGCGGCCATATCCGGATTCTTAGGCAGCCTCTCCCACACGCCGGCCTTTGTGCTGGTTCTCAGGTAGCTGAAGAAGCCAAGCAACGGGGGTGGGGCTTGGTTCGTTTCGTTATTTGTGACCTGCCTTCATGATCTTTACCAATGATTCCAATAATTCAAAGGCAGCGGACCTACCCAATGTACCTCCTTCCTTGTTTTTCCCACAACAACAGTCCTGGGAGGTAGATCAGTCCAGAGAGAGAGGGACTGGCCCAAAGTCACCCAGCCAAGGTTCATGGGCTAAGGTGGGACTAGAACTCCACGTCTCCTGGGGATTGCCTGAAAGTCCCCCAGCCAGGTTTCATGCCTACGGCGGGACTAGAAGTCACCGTCTCCTGGTGATTGGCCCAGAGTCGCACCTCTGTATTTCACGGTTAAAGCAAGACTAGAACTCAGCACATCTTGGGGATTGGCCCGAAGTCACCTAAGGCCCAAAGTCAAGACTCAAATTCATAGGCCATGAGGGGAGGGGGGCATTGGCATCATGGTCTCTCACCCGTTGAGAAACTGAAATAGTCATCCTTGTGGACAACGGTCCCCAAAGGGCCGCCGAGTTCTTCACAGACAGCCCTGAGAAGGTGAATAGCTGGCAAAGATCGGAGGCAGGAAATTGGGGGAGGTCCCCGTTGCACATACTTGGCCTCCCTTCTGGCAATGAGGTATCCCCCAAAGTTTTGATTTGGCAGAAAGCAAGAAGAACGGACGGATGTCTCTGGCGATTCTCAGTCATTCAGCTCCTCATTATGCTTCTTCAACAAGCAACTGAACTGTATTTTCCTGGAAGAAAGAGAAGAGGAGGAGGAGGAGGAGGAGTAAGAGGAGGAGGAGGAGGAGGAGGAGGAGGAGGAGGAGGAGGAGGAGGAGGAGGAGGAGGAGGAGGAGGAGGAGGAGGAAGAAGAAGAAGAAGAAGAAGAAGAAGAAGAAGAAGAAGAAGAAGAAGAAGAAGAAGAAGAAGAAGAAGAAGAAGAAGAAGAGGAAGTAAAATTAGAGGAGGAGGAAGAAGAATTAGAGGAAGAAGAAGAGAAGGAAGAAGAAGAAATAGAAGAGAAGAAGGAAGGAGAATTAGAAGAATTAGAGTAAGTAGAATTAGAGGAGAAGGGGAGGAGGAGGAGGAAGAAGAAGGAGAAGAGGAGAAGAGAAAAGAGAAATAGAAGAGAAGGAGGAAGAAGAAGTAGAGGAAGTAGAATTAGAGGAGGAGGAAGAAGAATTAGAGGAAGAAGAAGAAGAAGAGAAGGAAGAAGAAATAGAAGAGAAGAAGGAAGGAGAATTAGAAGAATTAGAGTAAGTAGAATTAGAAGAGAAGGGGAGGAGGAGGAGGAAGAAGAAGGAGAAGAGGAGAAGAGAAAAGAGAAATAGAAGAGAAGGAGGAAGAAGAAGTAGAGGAAGTAGAGGAAGTAGAATTAGAGGAGGAGGAAGAAGAATTAGAGGAAAAAGAAGAAGAAATGGAAGAGAAGAAGGAAGGAGAATTAGAAGAATTAGAGTAAGTAGAATTAGAGGAGGAGGGGAGGAGGAGGAAGAAGAAGGAGAAGAGGAGAAGAGAAAAGAGAAATAGAAAGGAGGAAGAAGAAGTAGAGGAAGAAGAAGAAGAAGTAGAAGAGAAGAAGGAAGGAGAATTAGAAGAATTAGAGTAAGTAGAATTAGAGGAGGAGGAGGAGGAGGAGGAGGAGGAGGAGGAGGAGGAGGAGAAGAAGAGGAAGAAGAAGAAGAAAAAGGAGAAGGAATAATTTCACTTCGTATCCAAGAAGCTTCATCCATTGTGACGATGAACCATCCAGTCAGAACCGATGAAGCTTCTTGGATGTGAAGCAAAACCTCTTTTTCTTCTTCCTGGAGTAAAAAAACAACAACAGTCCGGTTGTCTTTTGAAAGAGCCCCTTAGAGACCCCCGCCCTGTTCACCTGCAGAGAAGCCATAGCGAAGGGCCTAAATGTGTCAGGGACCCTCAAATCCGCATCCCCAGAGAGCCACCGTAGGTCCCCCCCCCCACCCGCCATGTGCCCCAACTAAATCTTTTTGATCCCCAACTAAATCTTTTTCCCTTCGGGGTTTTTAGGAGCGTCAAGAAACAAGACAAATCCTTCGCCCTGGGCTTACAGTTCCTGCTCTTGAGGCTTCTCGGTGAGTCAACTTGCAAGGCCAGTTCCGCCGGGGATTCTGGGACAGGGCTGGGCTTCAACAAGTTTAGCAACCGGTGGCTGGGTGGGTGGGGCCATGGTGGGCGTGGCCTACCTGCACCACGGGGAGGGGGCATTTTCGCCTTTCCCTGGCTCCGGAGCCTTTCCTAGAGCCCCTGGGAGGGGAACACCTTCTGTCTCCAGCCTCTGGGAAGTCTATTTTCCTTTCCCTTCCCTTCTTTTCTTTTCTTCCCTTCCCTTCCTCTTTCTTTCCTTCCCTTCCTTTCCCTTCTTCCCTTCTTTCCTTTCCTTCCCTTCCCTTCCCTTCCTTTCCCTTCTTCCCTTCTTTCCTTTCCTTTCCTTTCCTTCCCTTCCCTTTCTGTTCCTTCCTTCCCTTCCCTTCCCTTCCCTTCCCTTCCCTTCCTTCCCTTCTTTCCTTTCCTTTCCTTTCCTTTCCTTTCCTTTCCTTTCCTTCCCTTCCTTTCCCTTCCCTTTCCTTTCCTTTCCTTCCCTTCCCTTCCCTTCCCTTTCTTTCCTTTCCTTCCCTTCCTTTCCCTTCCCTTCCCTTTCCTTCCCTTCCCTTCCCTTCCCTTCCCTTCCTTTCCTTTCCTTTCCTTTCCTTTCCTTTCCTTCCCTTCCCTTTCCGTTCCTTCCCTTCCCTTCCCTTCCTTTCCCTTCTTTCCTTCCCTTCCCTTTCTTTCTTTCCTTTCCTTCCCTTCCCTTCCCTTTCCGTTCCTTCCTTCCCTTCCCTTCCTTTCCTTCTCCTTCCTTTCCCTTTCCTTCCTTCCTTCCTTTCCCTTCCCTTCCTTTCCCTTCTTTCCTTTCCTTTCCTTCCCTTCCCTTTCCCTTCCTTTCTTTCCCTTCCCTTCTTTCCTATCCTTCCCTTCCCTTTCTTTCCTTTCCTTTCCTTTCCTTTCCTTTCCTTCCCTTTCCTTCCCTTCCTTTCCTTTCCCTTCTTCCCTTCCCTTCCCTTCCCTTCCTTCCCTTCCCTTCCCTTTCTTTCCTTTCCTTCCCTTCCCTTCTTCCTTCCCTTCCTTCCCTTTCTTTCCTTTCCTTTCCTTTCCTTTCCCTTCCCTTCCTTTCTTCCCTTCCCTTCTTCCTTTCCCTCCTTCCCTTCCCTTCTCTTTCCCTTCTTCCCTTCCCTTCCCTTCCTTTCTTTCCTTTCCTTTCCTTTCCTTTCCTTTCCTTTCCCTTCCCTTCTCTTTCCCTTCTTCCCTTCCCTTCCTTCCCTTCCCCTTCCCTTTCTTTCCTTTCCTTTCCTTTCCTTTCCTTTCCTTTCCTTTCCCTTCCCTTCTCTTTCCCTCCTTCCCTTCCCTTCTTCCCTTCCCTTCCCTTCCCTTCCCTTTCCTTTCCTTTCCTTTCCCTTCCCTTTCTTCCCTTCCCTTCTCTTTCCCTCCTTCCCTTCCCTTCTCTTTCCCTTCCTTCCTTTCTTTCCTTTCCTTTCCTTTCCTTTCCTTTCCTTTCCTTTCCTTTCCTTTCCTTTCCTTTCCCTTTCCCTTCCCTTCCCTTCTTCCCTTCCCTTCCTCCTTCCTTCCTTCCCTTCCCTTCCTTCCCTTCCCTTCCTTTCCCTTCCCTTCCTTTCCTTCCTTTCTTCCTTCCTTTTTCCTTCTTCCTTCCTTCTTCCCTTCTCTTTCCTTCCTTTCCTTCCCTTCCTTCCTTTCCTTCTCTTTCCTTCTTCCCTTCCCTTCCCTTCCTTTCTTTCCTTCCTTTCCTTCCTTCCTTTCCCTTCCTTCCCTTCCTTTCTTCCTTCCCTTCCTTCCCTTCCCTTCCTTCCTTCCTTCCCTTCCCTTTCCCTTCCCTTTCTTTCCTTTCCCTTCCCTTCCCTTTCCTTCCCTTCCTTTCTTTCCTTTCCTTTCCTTTCCTTTCCTTTCCCTTCCCTTCCTTTCCTTCCCTTCCCTTCTCTTCCCTTCCCTTCCTTTCCTTTCTTCCCTTCTCTTTTCCCTTCTTCTTCTTCCCTTCCTTCCTTTCCTTTCCTTTCCTTTCCTTTCCTTCCTTTCCCTTCCCTTCCCTTCTTCTTTCCCTCCTTCCCTTCCCTTCTTCCCTTCCCTTCCCTTCCCTTCCTTTCTTTCCTTTCCTTCCTTCCTTTCCCTTCCCTTCCCTTTCCCTTCCTTTCCTTTCCTTTCCTTTCCTTTCCCTTCCTTTCCTTTCCTTCCCTTCCTTTCCTTTCCTTTCTTCCCTTCCTTCTCTTTCCTTCTTCCCTTCCCTTCCTTCCTTTCCTTTCTTCCTTCCTTCTCTTTCCCTTCCTTCCTTCCCTTCCCTTCCTTCCCTTTCCTTTCTTCTTCCCTTTCCTTCCTTTCCTTCCCTTCCTTCTTTCCTTCCCTTCCTTTCCTTCCCTTCCCTTTCTTCTTCCTTCCTTCTCCTTCCCTTCTTCCTTCCTTTCCTTCCCTTCCCTTTCCTTTCCTTTCTTTCCTTTCCTTTCCTTTCCTTCCTTTCTTCCCTTTCTTCCTTCCTTCTCTTTCCCTTCTTCCCTTCCCTTCCCTTCTTCCTTCCTTCCTTCCCTTCTTCCTTCCCTTCTTCCTTTCCCTTCTTCCTTCTTTCCTTCCCTTCCTTTCCTTCTTTCCTTCCTTTCCCTTCCTTCCTTTCCTTCCCTTCCTTCCTTCCTTCTTCCTTCCTTCTTTCCTTTCCTTCCCTTCCTTCCCTTCCCTTCCCTTCCTTTCTTCCCTTCTCTTTCCTTTCCTTTCCTTTCTTCCTTTCCTTTCCTTTCTTCCTTCCCTTTCCTTCCCTTCCTTCCTTCCTTCCCTTCCTTCCTTCCCTTCCTTTCCCTTCCTCCTTTCTTCCTTCCTTTCCTTTCCTTCCCTCCTTTCCTTTCCTTTCCCTTCCTTCCCTTCCCTTCCTTCCTTCCCTTCCTTCCTTCCTTCTTCCTTTCCTTTCCTTTCCCTTCCTTTTCCTTCCCTCCTTTCCTTTCCTTTCCTTTCCTTTCCCTTTCCTTCCCTTCTTCCTCTTCCTTCCTTCCCCCTTCTTCCTTCCCTTCCCTTCCCTTTCTTTCCTTTCCTTTCCTTTCCTTTCCTTTCTTCCTTCCCTTCCTCTTCCCTTCCTTCTCTTTCCCCTTCCTTCCCTTCCCTTCCTTCCCTTTCTTCTTCCTTCCCTTCCTTCCTTTCCTTCCTCCTTTCCTTTCCTTCCTTTCCTTTCCTTCCTTTCCCTTCCTTCCCTTCCTTCTTTTCCCTTCTTCCTTTCCCTTCCTTCCCTTCCTTTCCCTTCCTTCCTTTCCCCTTCCCTTCCCTTCCCTTCTTCCCTTCCTTCCCTTTCCCTTTCTTTCCTTTCCTTTCCTTCCTTCCCTTCCCTTCCTTTCCTTCCTTCCCTTCCCCTTCTCTTTCCTTTCTTCCCTTCCTTCCTTCCCTTCCCTTCCCTTCCCTTCCTTTCCCCTTCCTTTCCTTCCTTTCCTTTCCTTCTTCCTTTCCTTCCCTTCCTTCCCTTCCCTTTCCTTCCCTTTCTTCCTTCCTTCCTTCCCTTCTCTTTCCTTCCTTCCTTTCCTTCCCTTCCCTTCTCTTCCTTCCCTTCCTTCCTTCCCTTCCTTCCCTTCCCTTCCTTTCCTTTCCTTTCCTTTCCTTTCCTTTCCTTTCCTTTCCTTCTTCCTTCCTTCTCTTTCCTTCTTTCCCTTCCTTCCTTCCTTCCCTTCTTTCTTTCCCTCCTTCCCTTCCCTTCTCTTTCCCCTTCTTCCCTTCCTTCCCTTCCCTTCCTTTCCTTTCCTTTCCTTTCCTTTCCTTTCCTTTCCTTTCCTTTCCTTCTCTTTCCTTCTTCCCTTCCCTTCCGCTTCCCTCCTGGGTTGGGAAATCAGGACGGGTTGAACTCCCCGGCTGAGTGGATCCAGCCGCCTGCAGCTTCAGCACCTCGGACAGTTCAGGGCTGGGAGAGGCTGGACGCAAAGGCAGACGGACTCCGGGGGGCGTTTTCCCCCAGAACGGAACTTAACATTTTAGGAACATTTTAGGCAGGACACGAAGGAGGAGGAGGAGGAGGAGGAGGATGGAGTCACGTGCCCGCCTTTCACAGGTTCAAGGCAGCACCTGAACTCTACAGGTAGTCCTTGACTTACAACCGCAACGGAGCCCCAAATTTCTGTCACTAAGCAAGACATTTGTCAAATGAGTTTTTGGCCCATTTTATGCTCTTCCTTGCCACCGTTGTTAAGCGAATCACTGCCATTCTTAGGATAGCAACGGCATCGTTAAGTAAATCCGGCTTCCCCCATGGACCTTGCTGGTCGAAGGGTCACAAACGGGGATCACGTGACCCCCGGGACCCTGTGATCATCCTAAATAGGAGCCCTTTGTCAAGTATCCGCATGTAATTCACAGGACCCTGGGGAGGCTGCAACAGTTGTAAGTGTGAAAAACGGTCATAAGTCGCTCTTTTTTTCCAGTGCCATTGTAACTTTGAACGGTCACTAAATGAACTGTCATAAGTCAAGGACTGCATATACTGTCTATATACACCCTTTGCTTCTTTCTCAGCCTGGTTGCCTGCGCCCGTGGTCTATGGCAGCGCCATCGACACAACCTGTCTCCTGTGGCAATATAAGTGCAAAAAGAGAGCCGGCTGTCGATACTACGACCACACAGCCTTCCGCCGAAGGTGAGTCCTCTCCCTTGGCCCAACCTTTTCCTTCTTTTAAGAACTGGGTGTCAGTTGGCCCTGCCAGGACTGAGGAGGTAAGCAGCAGGCAAAGGATCTCGGTTTGTGTCAGTGGTGGGATTCTACCGGTTCGGCCCAGTTGAGACGAACTGGTAGTAAAAAAAAAAAATGCTACTGTTCAGCTGAACCAGTAGTAAAAAAAACCACCTACCACTTTGCCCGAACCGCAGTGGTGGGATTCAGCCGGTTCTCACCGGTTCAACGGAACTGGTTGTTAACTTTCTGAGCAGTTTGGCGATCTGGTTATTGAAAGAAATCATGAGGGCAGAGAATCGGTGGTTAAATTATTTGAATCCCATCACTGCTGAACCAGCATTTCCTTTCCTTTCCTCCTGCTGATCAGCTGTTCCAAGGATCAGCTTTTCCGGGATCCCCCTTCCTGTCCTGCTGGTACACCCACAAGGCTTCCCTGAGGCCCAGGAGGCCAAGAAAACCGGAGCGCACGGGGGTGCTGCAAAAAACAAACAAACGAAGAAGCCATGCCTACCCAGTTACATGGCCATGCCCACTTAGCCACGCCCACCTAGCCACGCCCACAGAACTGGTAGTAAAAAATATTTGCATCCCACCCCTGGTTTGTGTGTAGGGGAAAGTGGCAGGACCTGGGGGCTGGAATCAAAAGAGGCAACAGCCTAGAATTTCTGCATAGTCACAAATAAACATAGTCACAAGCAAAGTACGACCACACCTGGAGTCCTGCATCCGGTTTTAGTCACCACACTATAAAAAAGATGTTGAGACTCTTAGAAAAAGTGCAGAGAAGAGCAACCAGGAGGATGAGGGGACTGGAGGCTAAAACCTGCGATGGACGGTTGCAGGAACAGGGCCTGGCTAGTCTAGGGAAGAGAAGGACCAGGGGAGACCGGAGAGCAGCCTTCCAATATTTGAGGGGCTGCCACAGGGAGGAGGAGGGGGTCAAGCTGTTTTCCAAGTCACACGAAGGCCAGACAAGGAACAATGGATGGAAACTGAACAAGGAGAGATTCAACCTGGAAATAAGGAGAAACTTTCTGACAGTGAGAACAATCAACCCATAGAACAGAAGTTGCCCTTAGAAGTTGTGGCAGCAGCATCACTTGAGACTTTCAAGAAGAGACTGGACTGCCATTTGTCAGAAATGGTGTAGGGTCTCCCGCTTGGTTGGGGGGTTAGACTGGATGACCTACAAGGTCCCTTCCAACTCTGTGAATCTGTATCTGTATCTGATTCCCATTCAAACAAATAATCACAGCTGCCAGATTCAATTCACCCACCTTCAAACCGAGTTGAAAGTTTCAGTCTGGCACAATCCAGAGAAACATACAGGCAGTCCTTGACTTGGAACCATTCTTTAAGTGACTGTTTAAGTTAAGCAGCAGTTACAAAAAATGTTTATTGTCTTTCTAATCTTTTTAGTTTCTAACCTCTGTTTCTGTTAGTTAGCCATTGGTAAAAGAAGTCCCATGTTAAAAAGTATTCTGTTTCTTCCTTTTCTTTTAAGTGTTAATCTACCCATCTCGACACATTCTAATATTTTTATAACACTTCCCTCTGTGGGGATCTCTTCATTTTTCCATTGTTGTGCAAGCACAATTCTTGCTGCCATTAACACAATGTAAAATTAAGTATTTATTCCCTTTATTATGCTGTTCTGCATAACAATACACCCCACAAGAATATTTCTGGTTTCAAATCTATATGTTGCTTTATCATTTTTCTCTAGCCAAATATGTCTTTTAGTCCAGTATTTTTTATTTTATTTTTTGCCTTTGGGCATGTCCACCACATTGGATAAATTTTCAAACATTTTGATGGATAATTGAGGAATTTAGAGAGAGGGTTTACAAAAAACACCCTGGAGGAAAAATAGGTACAAAATTGGATTTTCCCAAGGAAAAATTGGCGAAGGCATGCAATGACTGCATGCAATAATTAATAGAAGCATTTTTTTCTTTGTGTTCTTTAGTTCTTGGCCTGCACAAAAATGCTTCTCTCCCCTCTATTAATATTTAAAATAAAACCCAAGGAGAAATGAAATTTGCCCTTCTTAAGATGGGACTTTAGGCCTCTTGTTAACTGCAACCTCCCCAGTGGAGCTTTTTGAACAGAAAAGCTGTTTCTGTTTTTCGTCCTTTCCCAGGTTTGTGGGCATCCAGCTTTTATTCGAAATCAGCTGTTTCCTGTCCTTCTGCATCGTCTATATCCTCCTCATTCGAAAGGAGGACGAAGAGGAGGGAGGGGAAGAAAAACGGGGGGCTTCCCCAGAATCCGCCAAGTAATCATATCCTGGACATTATTGGGGGGGGTGTCAGCCTTCTGCATTTCGGCTCGGCCGAATGAATGGAAATTAGATCGCTTGGCGTGAACTGGAATGAAAATAGGATGAAGACGAGGATTTCCTTGCGCTGAGATTCAATTTGGACCTCTTCTATATTTACTATATTTTCTTTTTTTTTCTTCCTTTTTTTCTTTTTTCTTTCCTTTTCTTTCTTTCTTTCTTTCTTTCTTTCTTTCTTTCTTTCTTTCTTTCTTTCTTTCTTTCTTTCTTTCTTTCTTTCTTTCTTTCTAGTTTTCTTTCTTCCTTCCTTGTCCTTCTTTCCTTCCTTCCTGTTCTTCCTTCCTTTCTTCTTGTCCTTCCTTCCTTCCTTCCTTCCTTCCTTCCTTCCTTCCTTCCTTCCTTCCTTCCTTCCTTCCTTCCTTCTCCTTCTTTCCTTCCTTCCCTGTTCTTCCTTCCCCGTTCTTCTTTCCTTCCTTCCTTCCTTCCTTCCTTCCTTCCTTCCTTCCTTCCTTCCTTCCTTCCTTCCTTCCTTCCTTCCATCCATCCATCCTTCCTCCCTCCCTCCCTTTTCTTTTGTACATGTGACTGGATGTTCCTAGCCCATCTGCCATTTGCTGAAGGGCAAAATAGAAATAAAATACGTAATTTGACTGTCTGGTGAGCTGCATCGGCCAACTTATCGTAGCCGCTGGAAACCTCAGGGAAAGGAGAAGCTTCAGATTCTTTCTCCCACAGTGGCTACGGTCCATTCTCTGGGGTGGGGGTTGGGGGCGTCCCAGAGAAACCCTGGAATTGGGGAGTGTGGGGGGGGAAGCCCCTGTGGAGAACGCTCCCTTCCAATAGGATCCATTGTTCTTTGTCGCTTGGGATGAGGGGCGTTGAGTGGGATGGAGGAGCCCACCTCTTCCAAACTCATCGATTCCTTCAATTGATGCCTGTGGGCTGCCGGCCACGCTCTGCACAAGCTTAAAAGCATCCTCTTTGGGGCCGCCTGGTTTCCTTGGTTATGCCCCAAACTCCATCCAGAACCCATCCAGGAGCACAGAGAAGCCGCTCGCCTCCTAGGTTGACCCACCTGGGCCAACGCTCACCCTGCCAAGCGTCCTGATTTGGAGCCTGCTCACCTGCTCAGGTGGTCCTTGGACAGCCCACTGAATTCTCCGGGAGCCTGGGGGAATGTTACCCGACACAGATGAAGAAACAGGACTGGAGGAACCGAATGTAGGTAGCGCAGGGTGGACTTGTAGGGGCCTCGGTGCCCTCTGGGCTTGGTGGTTTGCTTACAGATGTTTCATCATCCAATTGGGTAACATCATCAGTGCTGGAAGGGAGGGGGTTTGCACGGAGGAGGAGGGGGAGGAGGAGGACGATGACCACCACTGTGGGGTCCTTGGTGGCCTCTGAGCTTGGTGGTTTTCTTGCAGATGTCTCATGGCCCAATTAGGGAACATCATCAGTGCTAGAAGGTAGTGGGGTTTACAGAGAGGAAAGGAGGAGGAGGAGAGGAGGAGGAGGAGGAGGAGGAGGAGGAGGAGGAGGAGGAGGAGGAGGATAACTACATGGTTTTGGTGCCCTCTGAGCTTGGTGGTTTTCTGCAGATGTCTCATGGCCCAACTAGGGAACATCATCAGGCTAGAAGGAGGAGGAGGAGGAGGAGGAGGAGGAGGAGGAGGAGGAGGAGGAGGAGGAGGAGGAGGAGGAAGACTGTGGGATCCTTGGTGCCCTCTGAGCTTGGTGGTTTTCTTGCAGACATCTCATGGCCCAACTAGGGAACATCATCAGTGCTAGAAGGTAGTGGGGTTTACAGAGAGGAGAGGAGGAGGGGGAGGAGGAGGAGGAGGAGGAGGAGGAGGAGGAGGAGGAGGAGGAGGAGGAGGAGGAGGAGGAGGAGGAGGAGGAGGAAGACCGTGGGGTCCTTGGTGCTCTCTGAGCTTGGTGGTTTTCTTGCGGACGCCTCATGGCCCAACTAGGGAACATCATCAGTGTTAGAAGGTAGTGGGGTTTACAGAGAGGAGAGGAGGAGGGGGAGGAGGGAGGAGGAGGAGGGAGGAGGAGGAGGAGGAGGAGGAGGAGGAGGAGGAGGAGGAGGAGGGAGGAACACTGTGGGGTCCTTGGTGCCCTCTGAGCTTGGTGGTTTTCTTGCAGACGTCTCATGGCCCAACTAGGGAACATCATCAGTGCTAGAAGGTAGTGGGGTTTACAGAGAGGAAAGGAGGAGGGGAGGAGGAAGAAGAAGAGGAGGAGGAGGAGGAGGAGGAGGAGGAGGAGGAGGAGGAGGAGGAGGAGGAGGAGGAGGAGGAGGAGGAGGAGGAGGAGGAGGAAGACCGTGGGGTCCTTGGTGCTCTCTGAGCTTGGTGGTTTTCTTGCGGACGTCTCATGGCCCAACTAGGGAACATCATCAGTGCTGGAAGGGTGTGGGGCTTGAAGGGAGGAGGAAGAGGAGGAGGAGAACGGTGGGGTCCTTTGTGCTCTGTGTCATTTTCTTGCAGACATTTCACAATCCCACTAAGGAACATCATCCGTGCTAGAATGGAGTGGGGTTTGCCAGGAGAAGGGTGGGAGGAGGGACTGGGGGGTCCTTAGTACTCTCTGAGCTTGGTGGTTTTCTTGGAGACGTTTCATTACCCAGCTACATAACATCATCAGAGTCAATGCATGTGGAATTTGCTCCTGACTAGCAGAACACCCGTAAGCAGGGATGACATTCCTTAGTTGGGCCATGAAACGTCTACAGGACGTCCACCCATCTCAGAGAGCACCAAGGACCCCACCATCCTTTTCCTCCTCCTCTCCGCAAACCTCCCCTCCCTTCTAGCCCTGATGATGTTCCCTAGTTGGGTCATGAAACGTCTGCAAGGAAACCACCCAGCTCAGAGGGCACCGAGGACTTCACCGTTCAACCCTGAACTGCAAATACTCCCTTCAGTTAATGGCAGCAGGGTTTTTTTGTGTTGTTGTTGTTGTTCTGGCCGTTGCCTGAATATCTGCAACGATTCCGCTGTCATTTCTTCCCCCGGCTGCCTCTTTCCGAGGAGCAGCTGGTGCCGCCTTGGAAATGGTCCGGCTATCGTCTGTGGAATCCGGCAATAAACTGCCAGGGCAGCTTCACAAAATTGGCAAAAGGTGATTCTGGACCAGATCTGGAATCTTTCTCTTGTGTTAGACTTCCGGAAGAAGAGAGAGGAACCCGCCTCACTTGACATCAGAGGGGTGGGCTGTGTGGAGCGACTTTCCTCCTTTACATTCCTGGGAGTCCACCTCACCGAAGATCTCTGCAAAAGCAACACAACCCCGGTGGCCACAAAGGCCCAACAGAGACTCCATGTCCTCCGGGTCTTGAGAAAGAATCAAGCGGAACCACGACTGATGAGCTCCACAGTAGGAAGCATCCTCTCGCGTGGCATGACGGTGTGGTGCGCTGGCTTGACAGCCGCGGATAGAAAGACACTCCAGAGGGTGGTGAGCACGTCACAAAAACATCGTGGGCTGTTCCCTGATACCGCTAGATGACCTCGCTGGGGCTCGCTGCCTTAGAAGAGGGAGGAAAATCCTCAGGGACGACTCCAACCCTGGTCCATCGGGAAGGAGAGAGAGAAGCGGAGTCAGCCGCACCCACAGGCTGAAGAATAATTTCTACCCGTGGACTGTCAGACTCCTGGACGGAAAATAACTTTATGTCAACATAGTAGGGTAGACTTGTGGTGTGATGACCCAAAGGGGCGTGGCAGAAAAGCAACAAAGTCACCAAAGTAGGTAAAGTCCCTTTAATTCTTCCAACTTGGCCCCCCAATGTCCAGTTATCATCGGCTGGAGAGAAAAAAACTCTCCCAAGAACTGTTTTCAAAGGGAAGAAATTCCATCCAAACCCAAAAGTAGATCTAAATTATAAATAAAAACCAGCACAAACCAATTTTGCTACAGCAATGAACGAGACAGGGCAGGATAAGGAATTGCAGACTTCCAAAAGATAACAAAACACACAGAGTTGGGAGGACGTCAAAACTTAGATAAGACTTGACAAACCAGAATAATTTCAGGCTTTGCTTCCAGCAAGGCGCTGTGCGCAAACGCCCTTTAAAATCCTGTTTTCCCAGCTGCAGCTAATGAAGGGAATCAGGGCCTTTTTCTCCCCTGTAACCCACGTTGCTCCCTTCTCCGTTTCTCCCTGCGTGCCCTAGGATGCCGAACGGGTGGCCCTGGGTCTTCCCTCTAAATGCCCAGCCAGACTTTGCCCTTCCCCAGTTTCCACCCCAGCCACTGGAGCCCCACTCCCACTTCCTGTCAGCTGTTCCATCTCCCCCTTGGAACCAGAATCCAACAGGGACATGACATGCAGGGCTGGCGCATTATGCAACAAGGTCACCTAGTATAATAAGATTGGGACTGGGTTAGGGAGTTTCTGTCCTCACTGTGAGCTGTGTTGGGGTGTGTGTGTGTGTGTGTGTGCATGAAGAGAGGCTCAGACAACCTCATTGTAGACACGTTGTACTCTGACAATAAAGGTAATAATAATTGTCATTCAGCCCTGGGCAATGGGCAATCTTGTGACGCTTTAACGCAGAGGAATCGAATGCCTACATCAACCTTGCCAATTGCAATTTATTTATTTATTTATTTTTGGAATAAAGGTTTCATTAATTTTCAATAAACAAACATACACAAACAAAACACAAAACATGAAAACATAAAACTTCTTTTTGGAAAGCGGCTTAGTCCCGGGTTACATCTTTTTTGTACAGACATCAATTCATGCTCACTTTATATACCATTTCATATCTTATTTGCAATTTATTTATTTATTATTTATTTTATTTGGTTTGTCAATTGCTGACAAGATAATAGGCATCAGTAAAAACATAGTTATGAATACATGGATACCTATAAGAAAAAATAAAAGAAACAAATTGGCATCTTGCTGGCCTTCGATGAATCCAAGCTACACGGGGGAAAATGGATAATTGACCATTCGATCAGAAATAACGGAGAGAAGGCTCGGCTCTGCCCTCTGACTATTATATTCAGAATATTAAATAGAAGGGAATCTTTGTAGCTGAGGGTCGAACTGCGGGTTCTTTCCACTCTTTTAGGACTAGGGGTGACTTGATAGCAGCCTTCCAGGATTTGAGGGGCTGCCCCAAAGAAGAGGCAGTCAAGCTATTCTCCAAAGCCCCTGAAGAAACAACGGATGGGAGCTAACCAAGGAGAGAAGCAACCTGGAATTAAGGAGAAACTTCCTATCAGTTAGGACAATTAACCAGTGGAACTGCTGGCCACCAGAAATCATGGACGCTCCAACACTGGAGGTTTTTAAGAAGAGATTGGAAAGCCATGTGTCTGAAGTGGTATATAGGGTCTCCTACTTGGGCAAAGGGCTGGTCTAGAAGACCTCCCAGGTCCCTTCCAGCTCTATTCTCTTCTATTCCAGTAAAATGGGGGATGACTAAGAGAATTGGAGACAATTACCTAATGGACCCATTCTTTTAACTTCTGCCTCTCCCAGAAACCTTTTGTTGTGGTTCACTGGCAGAAGGTGCAGACAGCTGAGGCCTCGGAGAGCGAGGCCTCGGATGAGGGGCCTCCGTGGGATGCAGGGATGGGGCCAGGACCATCAGGGAGTGGAGCGCTGCCTTTGGAGATTGTGGAGGCTGGCAGCAGTGAGGAAGAGGCCCCCGAGGAGCCTGTGCCCAGGGTGTGTGCATGGAGGGCTGCTCGAAGGAAAGAGCAGCTGCTGCAGCACGGGCGACTCAGGAGTAAGGCTGCAAGGGGATGGCCCCTCCCTGAAGCGATAAAAAGCCAGCTGAGAAACCAGAGTTCTTTGCAGGAAGCAAAGACGTTTTTGCACTCAAGCCTCGTGGACGTTCGGACTCTCTTAGTTTGTGTTTGAAGACTCTTTGTGTTTGGAATATTTCTTGGCAACTTTATCTAGTGTTCTTGGCAGCCATGCCCAACCTTGGCAAGGCTCGTTCTTATCAGAGACAATGAGTTTGAAACAGCCTTTTTAACTGGGAAGGAACGGAATTGTAAAGAATCATTAAAAGGTTTTGCTGTTCCTCTGTTTCGTGTTGGTTTTTCCTTGGAAGAAGGTTTGAGTCAAAACACCTTTACGCTTCCTCCTTCCAGCTCCTTCCAGGAAGAGAGAAGGATGGGCAGGGGGAAATATCTTTAAATGCGTGAAGAATTTATATCTCCGCTGCAGGAAAGCAGCATCTGCAGCAGTGAGAGCGAAGGATCTGAGCTGTGGCGTTTGGAGAGATCAGAGAAATAAAAATTTGCCTGCAGGCAAAAGAGTTTTAGCAAACCTTACCAAGAACTCAGCCCAGCTGTCCTTTGGCGGCTAATAGAAGGAAATTTGGGAGAACAAAGTAACCCCCCAAAAAAAACTTCTGCTATTCCTCCAGAGATCAAAAGGACACCCCTTGATGCTCTTCTCTCCTTAATCTCTTTACAGTAAATCATCAGTCCGCTCCTAACGGGAGACTTACTAATTAAAACTCCCCTTCTCGGATCCGTTAATTGACTGAATGCATCAATTAAAATCTAATGACTCTGTTTTGCAACATTACCAAAGAGTCCTAGACCAGTGGTGGCTAACCTTTTGGGGTTCCTGTGCCAAAAATTGGGCGCGTGTTTGCACGCTTGCATGCCAGCACCCAGAAGGCAATGCGCGCCCCTTACGCATGTGCGCTCCATCCCCACCCAGCCCCGCCATCTCCTTACCTGCACTGCACCTCACAGCTGATTTTGGGCCGGTTTGAGGCCATTTTTGGCCTCCCAGAGGCGGGAGGAAGGCTTCTGCAGGTTTCTGCAGGCCAAAAACTAGGCCCGTTTCGTCACTTCTGGTATTTTTGGAAAAACAGGAAGTGGCGAAACGGGGCTAGTTTTCAGCCTGCAGAAGCCTTCCTCAAGCCTTTGAGAGGCCGAAAAAGGCCTGAAACCAGCCAAAAATCAGCTGTGAGGCGTGCATGCGCGCACTGAGGTAAGTTTGCCTGCAGCTCAAATGGCTCTGCACGCCGCCAGTGGCACACGTGCCATCGATTCACCATCACGGTCCTAGATGCCTCATCAGAAACTGATGCCTTGCGGATTATCTGTTATCTGCCTGTCAACGCCGAAAATCTCTTTAATGCAAAGCAACGAACGGAAGTGGCTTTGGCAGAGAAGGAGGCAAGCAAGCCAACAAGCGATGCTGCCCCCCGGGTTGTACGTGGGATGGGGGAGGACTCAAGGAAATCAAGATGACAGTTGGAGTGACAGACTTGACAGCCTCAGCCCTCTTGATGCTTTTTTGTTTTTTAACCTCACCCCAGGGAATTCGGAACTGGCCTGACAGTTGCTGGAGGCTGGATGTTTTAGGCCCGTGGTTCCTGGCAGCATCGCCGAGGACCAGATGGGAAGGACAGGAAAAAGAGACTATGCAATGCTCATCCGAGACTTTGATGCTTGAGGCATACATGTGACAACAGTGTTGCAAGGGGATGGCCCAGAGAAGAAGGGGGAAAGGGGTCAATCTATTCTCCAAAGCCCCTCAAGGCAGGAGAGGAAGCAACGGATGGAAACTAATCAAGGAGAGAAGCAACGTTGGAATCTTCTATCTATCTAAAAGCGAAAGGCCCCCTCACTCATCATCACAAAATCTCCAGAACCGTAAAGCCTACAAACTTGAAATTCGGTCCGTAGGTTCCTCTTGGCTTCTAGGGGCTCCCTAAGAAAGGATTTTTCCATTGTGATATTTGTGTATCAAAGATCCCTAACAGAAAGGGATTTTAAAAAAAAGTGAAATATATAATAATACACATTTTGACAAGCGACCAGATTGGCTTTTGCACCATGTTGGAAGCAGCCTCACGTTCCATCAGAGGAGATGATCATTCAAAAAATTTCAAGTTGTGCAGAAATGGACAAATTAACTTTGGCATTAAAAAATAAAGGCACTTCAATATACTACAACAGCTGGAACTGCTGGTACAAATGGATAGACCAAAGATAGACTTCACACTAAAAGGCAAAAGAGGATAGGATAAATCCATAGTAGCGATACACAGATATATGTAAGGATTAGGTGTGTGTATATGGCATAAAATAAGGATTAAAAAAGAGGTCTTACAAACTGTTGAAGATGAGAATGTTTTTAATTGTTTTCTATTTTTTTCTTTCTATTTTCTTCTCCCTTTCTTCTTTCTCTCTCTTTCATTTGTGGATGTGTTGTTGGTTTGTTTTATTTGTAAAATCAATAAAATTTATATTTTTTAAAAAAAAGAAAGGATTTTTCCAAAGGACCATCAGAGCATTTAGAGTATTTCCTATATTATTATTATTATTATTATTATTATTATTATTATTATTATTATTATTATTATTATTATTATTATTATTATTATTATTATGCTCTGATGCTCAGTTCTACTCCCCCTCCACACCTGGAAAGAAATTCTGGGAGTTGAAGTCCTCCAGGCTTAAAGTCGCCAAGGTTGGGGGTCCTGCTCCAGAACTAGGTCATAAAAGCACCTTTTGGGGATGTCTGTAAAATCCTTGAATGGACACTAAGTGAGGATTACCTACCTGGTATTGTTTTGAATCATTCTTCCTGCTAGGCAATTCCACTTCCCCAAAAAGTAACCTTGGAAGGTTTGATGAGCAGGGAATGAAAATGGCTTTTTTCTGAGAGGCTGAAACTAAGCAGAGCTCCAAGACCGGCTTAGTGGACAAAATTGGGTGCGTTACGGAAGGATCTTCGAAGGACATCATCCCAATTTAGTGAAGGGGGAGGTTTCTGCCCCCACAGGCTGAGCTGACGGAGGAGGAGCCACTTCAGCCGAGATGGTACCTTAAAAGCTTATGGCCCTTGAAATCTTATTAAGGGGAAGGAGGCCTGCTGGAAGAGAGAAGGACTTGGCCAGCTTGAGAACAAGGAAAAAGAAAGAAAGAACGAAAGAAAGAAAGAAAAGAAAGAAAGAAAGAAAGAAAGAAAGAAAGAAAGAAAGGAAGAAAGGAAGAAAGGAAGGAAGGAAGGAAGGAAGGAAAGAAAGAAGGAAGGAAGGAAGGAAAGAAAGAAAGAAAAGAAAGAAAGAAAGAAAGAAAGAAAGAAAGAAAGAAAGAAAGAAAGAAAGAAGAAAGAAAGGAAGGAAGGAAGGAAGGAAGGAAGGAAGGAAGGAAGGAAGGAAGGAAGGAAGGAAGGAAGGAAGGAAGAGGGAGGAGAAAGAAAGAGAAGAAAGGGAGGGAGGGAGGAAATGGGAGAAAGAAAAATACAAGAAGGAGGGAGAAGGATGGAAGGAAGGAAGAGAAAGAAAGAAAAAGAAAGAGAAGAAAGCGAGGGAGGAAGGGAGGGGGAAATGGGAGAAAGAAAAATACAAGAAAAAGGGAGATGGAGGGAGGGGGAAGGAAGGAAGGGAAGGAAAAGGATGAAAGGAAGGAAGGAAGGATGGAAGAAGGAAGGAAGGAAGGAAGGAAAAGAAGAGAAGAAAGCGAGGGAGGAAGGGAGGGGGGAAGGAAGGAAGGAAGGAAGGAAGGAAGGAAGGAAGGAAGGAAGGAAGAGAAGGGGGAGGAGGAGGAGAAAGAAAGAGAAGAAAGGGAGGGAGGGAGGAAATGGGAGAAAGAAAAATACAAGAAAAAGGGAGATGGAGGGAGGAGAAGGAAAGGAAAGAAGGCAGGCAGGCAAGCAGGCAGGAAGAAGGAAGGAAGGAAGGAAGGAAGAAAGCCAGGAAGGAAATATTGTATTGTGTTTGTTGGCTGGGGAATTCTGGGAGTTGAGGACCACCCATCTTAATTTGCCAAGGTTGAGAAATTGTGGCTTAACACGATGTCCTGGTTCACACAACCCAGAAAAATAAGGGGTTTGCTTCCCTCAACACACTAAGCCCAGTCCCTTCCCTGCATCAGAACAAACTAAGTTAGCACATTCACACAACATGCTGATTTAGCAAGCTGGGCCAAGCCAGCCTGCCTCCCCCTTCCAAAATGTTTTCATGGGTAGTTTAATTGTCCAACAGTAGAATAGCAAAATAACAGAATAGCAGACTAAGACAATAGCAGAATAAAATAACAGAAACAGAAGAAGAGATCGGCAGAAGAAGAGAATAGGAGAATAAGAGCAAAACAGCAGAATAAAAAATAGCAGCATAACAGAATAGCAGAATAATAGAATAACAAAACAGCAGAATAGCAGAACAAGAGACTAGCAGGCTAATGCAACTGCAGAATAACAACGTAACAGAATGACAGAGTCGGAAGGGATCTTGGAGGTCTTCCAGTCCAACCCTCAGCTCAAGCCCCCTATAGCATTGTCCTGTTCTTCATTTCTTGGCTGCTGCAAAATCAGAAAGCGTGCCAGGTGTTGGGGAAAATAAATGTTCTCCCAGGTGCTGCAGATCCGAGATCTGTTGCCTGGCTTGATGGAGGTGGGGCGATCTGGATCTCTTCATCTCCCTGGCTTGTTAATGTCTTTGGAAACCCAGGATGAGCTTCCCAATATTAATGGGCCGATTAGCGGGAAAAGCTGCCTCCCTGCAAACATTTGTTCCTTCTTTGACAGCTTGATAAAAGAGTTTCGGAAATCTCCCCGTGTTCGGTTTGATATTTGCAGCATTCGGAGATCAGCCAAGGGTCAGCTGGATGCTGACGGACATCCTTTATATTTTAATTTTTTTAAAAAACAGAGGCAGAGATTATTTTGCAGGGAGTTGAAATGCAACACGAGGGCCTTCCCACCCGGGTTTTCCTGCCATAATCTTTGCAGGGGACAGATAGTCCCAAAGGTGCTTTATTTTTTTTCAAGAGGCAACAGGACTCGCTGGTTTTTCTTTTGAAGATGTTTCACTTCCCATCCAAGAAGCTTCTGCACACGCTTATTTGAAACAACTCTTGTTTTATTTCAACAGCTGGGAATTATGGGCATTCCCAGCCCCATAAAGATGTCCCAAATAGTTTCTTGAGATAAGCACCCACCTTTCTCTCCTTTGAATTGCTGCCAACAACTAAAGTGCCAAATTAACTGTAAAAAGCCAAACAGAGTACAAAGTCCATGCAGAGCTTCAAGGATTAATCTAGAGTGAACAACGTTGCTTCCTGCAAAGACTCCTGTCCCTTTGTTCCTCCTTTGTGTCCTGTGGGAGGAGCCAATCACCTCCCAGACTTACTCCTGAGTCACCCCTTTTGTCTTAACTGTTCTTGCCTTCTGGCAGCTCTGCGCATACACGCCCTGGGAACAGGCTCCCGCTGTTCCTCTGCCTTGCTGCTGCCAGACTCCAGAGGCTCCAGAGGCAGCACCCCACTCCCAGATGGTCCTGGCCCCATCTCTGCATCAGATGCAGGACCCTCATCCAAGTCCTCCCCAGACTCCCAGACCGATCCCCGTTCTTCCCCACTGTCCGATTCCGCTGTCGTCTGCACAGGCTGCCAGCGAACTACAACAGGGTGTCTCTAGGGCCCAAGTTATGTTGCATCCATCAACTTTACGGGAGACTTTTTATAAAAGTTAATTAAAGGGTCAAGATTTTTTTAGTGGAAAGGAAGACACTGAATCATTGATGAGAAGAAAATTAACAAAAGCCGCTGCCAGCGATTGTCTTGATGTGTAATTCATCAGTGTCAAAAAAAAAAAAAAAACACACCCCAAACCTGTCACACTGGCTGTGTAAGAACACATTTCACCACATCCATTAGCAAAGGTGAACGCCAGCTGAGCTGACTTTAACCTGGGTTAATTTCCCAGGGACTCTGCTCAGAGTTTTGGACCTAAGCTTGCTGAGTTAGGGACAGGAATTGTGTTGCCCTGCCCCCCCCCCCTCCAAAAAAGGGTGTAATTTCAGGGTTGGGAGAATAGGGTTGTGTGAAGGCAAGCCCTCCCTTGCAGGAGTTGGGCATGGAAAGACCTTTAGGGCCCTTGGTGCTCTCTGAGCTGGGTGGTTTTCTTGCAGACGTTTCATGACCCAACTAGGGAACATCATCAGTGGTAGAGGGGAGGGGGGGTTTGACAAGGAGGAGGAGGAGGGGACGGTTGGTGGTTTCTGTTCAGACGTTTCATGGCCCAACTTGGGAACATCATCAGTGCTAAAAGGGAAGGAGTTGTGGAGAGGAGGAGAAGAAGGAGAAGTCAGGACTGGCACATGGTGGGAATAGAGAATATTTTGGGTGTCCTGAGTCAGCCAGCTCAGGGTTTCTCGGTTAAACCACCCATAAACATTCGGTTAGAGGCTGTTTTGACATCATCCTGGCCTGCGGGTGGATTCCCAAAACACGCTAAGGATGCAAGGAAGCAATTAGCATCATTTAGAGAGCTAGTGGCCTAGTGGTTAGACCAGCGATGGCTAACCTTTTCAGCTTGGTGTGTCGAAAATCGGGAAAAAGTGTAGCCTTCCTCGGGTCGTGTGTCACTTCAAGACATATCAATAACTTGGTTTATGACGGACTGGGCTGGGGTGATCACGCAGGGCTGTGAAACTCGTCTCCCTGGTCTCAGGGCTGCAGGTGCAGGATGTGGGGATCGGAAGGCCACCTGACAGGGCTGTGAACCTCATGGATCTCCTTTCCTCCTGTTAGCGTTCCTGGGGTAATGAAACTGACAAACCTCAGTTTATGGCGGTTAAAACTGGTTCTCTGCTGCAAAGACCTTGCGGCAGCGGTGACACCACGCCCACGCAACAAGCAGGAGCAGGGATTGGAGCGGAGCACAGGCAGCCTCTAAATGTGCAGGTTTTCCCACACCAACAGGCGTGTCAGTCAAAGTGCCTCGGCGTGTCACGAGTGACACGCGTGTCATAGGTTAGCCACCACTGGGTTAGACTGTGCACCAGCTGGTGACCTTGAGCCAATCACCAGGAGTCGGTGAGTTCTAGTCCTGCCTTGGGCATGAAAACCGGCTGGGGGACTTTGGTCCAATCACCAGGAGACAATGAGTTCTAGTCCCGCCTTAGGCATGAAAGCCCGTTGGATAATTCTGTGCCAATCACCAAGAGAGGTGAGTTCTAGTCCTGCCTTAGGCATGAAAGCTGGCTGGGGGACTTTGGGCCAGCCCCTTTTTTCTCTCAGCCTAATCCACCTCACAGGGTTGTTGTTGTGGGTGAAATAGGAGGAGGAAGGAAAAATAGATTTGTTCGCCACCTTGAAAGGTCTGTAAAAATAATAAAAGCAGGATGCAAATTAATAAATCTGTTTGAATGAAACCATGGTGATGTGGTGTGGCTCCCTTCTCTACGGACACCTTTGACCCCCAGATTGCAAGTTTGAGATTGAGGCGGCCCATTTCTTGGGTTTTTCCTGCCCTGAAAAATGCAGATATTTCGCTTCTTTTCACGGAGTCGGAAGAGGCAGACAACGGCTTTCGATGCAATCAGACCCACCACCTTCTCCCTCTCCTGGGTGGCCCAGCACAAATGAAAAGAGTTTTGAGATCCTTTTTATGCAGATCTTGCAAATATCTGGAGGTGACCGGCAAGGCCAGCCGAGAAGAGGAGAAGTGAATAATTTAACGTGTCACGGCACAACAGAAAAATCACAGCTAGGAAACGGGCTAATAAAAGGAGCTCTCGCACCAACGTTCCTCGGAGGTTTTTTTTAAAAAAAGAGAAGGGGAAAAAAGAAAGAAAGAGCATTTGCAGTTTTTAAAAAGCCAAATGACTTTTCAAGGCCACAGCCCTCAACCTGGGTGGACTTCAGCTCCCAGAATTCCCTGGATAGGGAGGGAGGGAGGGAGGGAGGCAGACATGAATGGGAAATGATAGAAGAAAGAGAGAGGGATGGATGATAGCTAAGATAGGAGAAATAATAGAAAGAGATGATAGATAGATAGATAGATAGATAGATAGATAGATAGATAGATAGATAGATGATTGATAGATGGATAGATAGATAGATAGATAGATAGATAGATAGATAGATAGATAGATGGAGGGTGGAAGAGAGATAGATAGAGGGAGAGAGGGAGGGAGGAGGAAGAGATAGAGATAGATAGATAGATAGATAGATAGATAGATAGATAGATAGATAGATAGATAGATAGATAGAAAAAGAGAAAGAAAGAGAGAGAGATGATAGAAGATGATAGAGAGAGAGAGAGAGATACATATAAGACACAGAAGATGATAGATAGAAGATAGATAGATAGATAGATAGATAGATAGATAGAAGATAGATAGATAGATAGATAGATAGATAGATAGATAGATAGATAGATAGATATAGACAGAGAAAGAAAGAGAGAGAGGATAGATGTCAACTCTTGAGGAGAACATACGTAGACGTTCTCCCCTGACTGTTGTGGACCACCGGCAGCTGACGGAGCAGGCCGCAGAGTCGTACAGTAATGTGGAGTTTGGGAAGGAACCTGGGCCAGTCCTGGAGGCTGAGGAAGACCCGGACGAGGGCTCTGCATCGGAGGCAGGGATGGGGCCAGGACAGGCTGGCAGTCAGCAGCTGCCTTCGGGCTCAGACAGCAGTGAGGCGGGGGAGCTTCTGGAACCGGTTCCCAGCCTGTGCATGCGCAGGGCTGCCAGAAGACAAGAACCATTGAGAAAGCAGGGTCGACTCAGAAGTAAGGCCCCACCTCAGCAATGATTGGCCCCTTCCATAGGACATAAAAGAGGAGCGAACGGGATGTGAGCTTTTGCAGGAAGCAACTAGTTCGCCTGGTCGATTCAAGCGTTGAAAAGTTCCGTTTGACTCTGTGTCGAGTTTGGCCTTGCCCTGCGTCTTGGCCATTCGTTCTCTGGCCGCGTTCCAAGCGCAATAAGGTGGGCGTTTATCAACATTCCCCTGAAAGACTGTTTGTGAAGCCTTGCAGGCTGGGAATGAACGTAATTCACAGCCGTGGAAATAAAAGAGGTTTTGCCTGAGATTTAAGGTTGTGTTTTATGCTTTCTAAGCAGCCTAGGGCAAAACACTCGCAATCTGTGCCCAACCTGGTTCTTCAGCTCTTTGGCCCCCATCCATCTTGGCCAAGCCCATTTCATCATCTCTCTCCATTGAGAAAGCATCAGCCAGGATCTTGGTTTGTTTGCAGGAAATTCACAAAGTCCTATTTCCATCTGGTCCCGGTGCAGATTAGCATTCATGGCGGGAGCCTCAGAATTACGAGGTGCTCACACAGAAGATGAGCCAGCTGAGACCACAAGGGCATCCAAAGAGCTGTAGGGTAGAAGCTAAATCTTCCAGTCTACTTTTAGGCACTAAACCTTGTTCTAAATCATTTCAGCAGAATTTATTTCTCCTCTGAATAGCTGTGTGTTCCCAATCTTGGCCATTAGAAGATGGGTAGACTTCAACTCCCAGAATTCTGCAGGTGGGGGAATTCTGGGAATGGAAGTCCACCCATCTTGAAGCATTAAATCTGGAGAATTCTGGGAGTTGAAGTCCACCCATCTTGAAGCATGCAGGCTGGGGAATTCTGGGAGTTGAAGTCCATTCATCTTGAAGCATAAAATCTGGAGAATTCTGGGAGTTGAAGTCCACCCATCTTGAAGCATGCAGGCTGGGGAATTCTGGGAGTTGAAGTCCACCTGTCTTAAGCATCCTGGCCAGGGAATTCTGGGAGTTGAAGTCCACCTGTCTTAAGCATCCTGGCCAGGGAATTCTGGGAGTTGAAGTCCACCAATCTTGAGGCATGCAGTCTGGGGAATTCTGGGAGTTGAAGTCCACCTGTCTTAAGCATCCTGGCCAGGGAATTCTGGGAGTTGAAGTCCACCTGTCTTAAGCATCCTGGCCAGGGAATTCTGGGAGTTGAAGTCCACCCATCTTAAAGCATACAGTCTGGGGAATTCTGGGAGTGGAAGTCCATAGGTTTGCCAAGGTTGGGAAACAGTGTTCATGAATCAGATAATCCTTGGCTTACAACCATTTGTTGAACAAGCATTCACTGAAAAAAGGGACTATTGACCTGACCTCACACTTATGACCGTTCCAGCATCCCCACGATCACGTGGATCAAAACTCTGGGGCTTGGCAACTGGCATGTACTTATGACGGTTTCAGCATTCTAGCGTCCTGTGATTATCCTTTGCAATTTTCTCAGTTTCTGGTTTTTGACAAGCAGAGTCAATTGGGGGGGGGACAGGGTTTATTTAAGGACCTCGTGATTCACTTAATGATGGTTAAGCCATCCGCTTAACCATCGTGGCGTAAAGGTCATAAAATCGGGCCACACGGCTCCCTTAACCAACCGCCTTGCTTTAGCCACGGAAATTCTCTTCCCATTTGTGGTCGTAAGTGGAGGACTATCGCAAAACGGCAGAGCAGGCTGCAAGCTGCTTTTATTTCCACGCCATAATAAAAACTAAGCGCCTCTGTTTTCCCTCCCCCATCCCGCCCCTGCCTTCCTCTCAGGACCTGTGCTGGGAGGGGGTGATAAATTATGGGCAGCAATCAAACGAGAAACATCGGCCTGAATGTTTGATATCTGCTGCGTGATAGATCGGGATTAATTTTATTTTCATTTATTATAAATGCCCAGCTCCTGAGCAGGGAAGGGAGCTCGTTTGCATCCCTGCTTCATCCATCCATCACAGGTTACTTCCGTTCCAGCAATAACAAACCACGGAAAATAAAGGTATTTTCCATCCAACCATCCTGGTCAGAGGAGGAGGAGGAGGAGGAGGAGGAGGAGGAGGAGGAGGAGGAGGAGGAGGAGGGAGGAGGAGGAGGAGGAGGAGGAGGAGGAGGAGGAGGAGGAGGAGGAGGAGGAGGAGAGGAAGAAGAAAAGGAAGAAGAAGCAAAAGAAGAAGAAGAAGAAGAAGAAGAAGAAGAAGAAGAAGAAGAAGAAGAAGAAGAAGAAGAAGAAGAAGAAGAAGAAGAAGAAGAAGAAGAAGAAGAAGAAGAGGAGGAGGAGGAGGAGGAGGAGGAGGAGGAGGAGGAGGAGGAGGAGGAGGAGGAGGAGGAGGAGGGAGGAGGAGGAGGAGGAGAAAGGAGGAGGGGGGAGGAGGAGGAGGAGAGGAAGAGGAAGAGGAAGAAGAAAAGGAAGAAGAAGCAAAAGAGGAAGAAGGAGGAGGAGGAGGAGGAGGAGGAGGAGGAGGAGGAGGAAGAGGAGGAGGAGAAGAAGAGGAGGAGGTGGAGAAGGAGAAGAAGAGGAAGAAGAAAAGGAAGAAAAGGAAGAAAAGGAAGAAAAGGAAGAAAAGGAAGAAGAAGCAAAAGAGGAAGAAGAAGAAGAAGAAGAGGAGGAAGAGGAGGAGGAGAAGAAGAGGAGGAGGAGAGGAGGAGGAGGAAGAGGAGGAGGAGAAGAAGAAAAAGAGGAGGAGGTGGAGAAGGAGAAGGAGAAGGAGAAGAAGAGGAAGAGGAAGAGGAAGAGGAAGAAGAAAAGGAAGAAGCAAAAGAGGAGGAGGAGGAGGAGGAGGAGGAAGAAGAAGAGGAGGAGGAGGAGGAGAGGAAGAAGAGAAGGAAGAAGAAGAAAATACCAAGGATGCTCGCAGCAATCTGTATCAGCGCCAGTCAATGATATTTGTGATACATTTTTAAATGTTCAATTGACTGAGTGTCATGTTTAATGAATAAAAATATAATAATAATGAATAAAAAGGAAGCCCAGGCTTGGTTTTCCAGCAGAAGTAATCCTACCTAGATTAGCCAAAAAGGCATTAAGAGTTGTTAACCTAATCCTACGTAGCTTTTTCTCTGGTAATATCACACTACTAACCAGAGCATACAAAACATTTGCTAGACCAATACTCGAATACAGTTCATCAGTCTGGAACCCTCATTACGTATCTGATATTAGCACAATTGAGAAAGTCCAGAAATATTTCACAAGAAGAGTTCTCCACTCCTCTACTCGTTGTAGAATACCTTATGCCACCAGACTTGAAATTCTAGAACTAGAAAACCTTGAATTACGCCGTCTTCGGTCTGATTTAAGCATGGTATATAAAATCATACATTGCAATGTCCTACCTGTCAATGAATACTTCAGCTTCAACCATAACAACACAAGAGCACACAATAGATACAAACTCAATGTTAACCGCACCAAACTTGATTGCAGGAAATACGACTTCAGCAATAGAGTGGTCAATGTCTGGAATACTCTACCCGACTCTGTAGTTTCTTCCCCAAACCCCAAAAACTTTAACCTTAGACTGTCTCCTATTGACCTCACCCTTTCCTAAGAGGTCTGTAGGGGGTGTGCATAAGCGCACCAACGTGCCTACCGTCCCTGTCCTATTGTTTCTCTTATTCTTCTTTTTTTTTCTTATATGTACCCATTTCATGTATTCACAACTATGTATACACTTATACTTATTATCTTGTAAACAATTGGCAAATCAAATAAATAAATAAAATAAATTAGTTAGAACAATTAAAGTGGAACTTCTTGCCTCCAGAAGTTGTAAAAGCTCCAACACTGGAGGTTTATAGGAAGAGATTGGATAACCATTGGTCTGAAGTGGTGTAGGGTTTCCTGCCTAAGCAGGGGGTTGGACTAGAAGACCTCCAAGGTCCCTTCCAACTCTGCTATTCCTATTCTATTCTATTCTGTTCTATTCTGTTCTGTTAATTCTAATTCTAATTCTAATTCTAATTCTAATTCTAATTCTAATTCTATTGTAGATTGTGTTAAGGAATTTCCTTAAACTGAATTTATTTCACAGCCTCCATCATCATGGCCACAGAAACAGATTTTCTTGGAATGCTGCAATCAAATAAAGTTATTCCTAAATAACTTTATTCAGAAATAATTTTTTCCCTGAGTGCCGATTGTCCAAATATCTGCCAAAAACCTGCTGCCCTACTGGACAATTTGCCCCCATCCATACAGGCAATCCGGATCCTGAAAAATATTCCTTTTTTAGACAGCTCCGTCCATCGTTTTTTCACTTGTTCCTTAGTAGTTGGCTTTTTAAATCTAATTTTTTTTTGGGTGGGGGGGGGGTGGGATATTGACAGTGATGGCTTTGCTTCTTTCAGGATGGAAGAGAGAGATCAAAAATAGCGTTTTGCAATTTTGGGGGATTTTAAAATGCTAGCTGGGGGATTCTGGGAGTTGAAGTCCAAGAGTCTTAAAGTTGCTAAATTTGGAAATCTCTGTACAACTTTGGACTCTGAAATCCTCAAAATCCCACATGGCGTCTCCTGATGGATGAAAAGAAAAGCGCAAATTTTTTTTTTTGTCTCCCTTTGAATTATATTTTATTTTCTTGCTTTGCAGCTTTGAAGAGCTAAGCATACAAGCCAGATAGGAAAAGGGGATATTTTCCCCTCTTAAAAAGAGAAAGAAATACTTGAGATTTATCATCCCGTGGGGGAAAAGAGTAGCTGGAATTGGTCCACTGTAAAAAAAAAATTAAAAAAATAAAATAAACGAAGTAACCTCTGGCAATATAAGGAACACAGTTGTGATTTATTTAATGTCCAGGAAAAATCAAAAGCCTGAGGATTTGTTTGAAGAACTAACAGATGGGATTTGCAGCCTGAAAGCTGAATTTGGGATTAAATAGCACAATTGGATGTATTCATATCCAAGTAGCTAAATTGTGGTATGGACTAAAAATCAGTTTTTCTCAAGCTGGATGGTTTTCAAGGAAGGAAGGAAGGAAGGAAAAGAAAGGAAGGAAGGAAGGAAGGAAGGAAGGAAGGAAGGAAGGAAGGAAGGAAGGAAGAAAGAAAGAAAGAAAGAAAGAAAGAAAGAAAGAAAGAAAGAAAGAAAGAAAGAAAGAGGAGAGAGAGGAAGGAAGGAAAAGGAAGGAAGGAAGGAAGGAAGGAAGGAAGGAAGGAAGGAAGAAAGAAAAAAAGAAAGAAAGAAAGAGGAGACAGAGGAAGGAAGGAAAAGAAAGGAAGGAAGGAAGGAAGGAAGGAAGGAAGGAAGGAAGGAAGGAAGGAAGGAAGGAAGGAAGAAAGAAAGAAAGAAAGAAAGAAAGAAAGAAAGAAAGAAAGAGGAGAGAGAGGAAGGAAGGAAAAGGAAGGAAGGAAGGAAGGAAGGAAGGAAGGAAGGAAGGAAGGAAGGAAGGAAGAAAAAAAAAGAAAGAAAGAAAGAGGAGAGAGGAAGGAAAGAAAAGAAAGGAAGGAAGGAAGGAAAGAAAGAAAGAGGAGAGAGGAAGGAAAAGAAAGAAAGAAAGAAAGAAAGAAAGAAAGAAAGAAAGAAAGAAGGAAGGAAGGAAGGAAGGAAGGAAGGAAGGAAGGAAGGAAGGAAGGAAGGAAGGAAGAAAGAAAGAAAGAAAGAAAGAAAGAAAGAGGAGAGAGAGGAAGGAAGGAAAAGGAAGGAAGGAAGGAAGGAAGGAAGGAAGGAAGGAAGGAAGGAAGGAAGGAAGGAAGAAAGAAAGAAAGAAAGAAAGAAAGAAAGAAAGAAAGAAAGAGGAGAGAGAGGAAGGAAGGAAAAGGAAGGAAGGAAGGAAGGAAGGAAGGAAGGAAGGAAGAAAAAAAGAAAGAAAGAAAGAGGAGAGAGGAAGGAAAGAAAAGAAAGGAAGGAAGGAAGGAAAGAAAGAAAGAGGAGAGAGGAAGGAAAAGAAAGAAAGAAAGAAAGAAAGAAAGAAAGAAAGAAAGAAAGAAAGAAGGAAGGAAGGAAGGAAGGAAGGAAGGAAGGAAGGAAGGAAGGAAGAAAGAAAGAAAGAAAGGAAGGAAGGAAGGAAGGAAGGAAGAAAGAAAGAAAGAAAGAAAGAAAGAAAGAAAGAAAGAAAGAAAAGAAAGAAAGAAAGGCATGCGTAGGGGACGTGGAGGGGTGCGCATTGCCTTCTGGGTGCTGGTACATGAGGCGCGCACACAATTTTTTGGCACAGGAGCCACCACTGGACTAAGGGAACCATAAATTAAAACAAATTGAGGGAAATAGATTTACATCTAGATCACGATGTCAACCAAAGCTGCTTTTTCTGCTTGTTGATGGGAGTTTCTCCTTTGTCTGTTTTCTCTCTTTCTTTTTTTTAAAATTGCTTGTTAAATTGCTTTTAATGCACATTTTTACGACTGTTGTTTTTTTGATGGCAAAGACATCAAAGACGGCTGGATAAATTTGCTAAATAAATTTGCTAAATAAATCAAGCGGTAACGAGAAGAGAAAGCTCTTTTTTTTTCCGCATCAATTTTTTATTTTTATTTTTTAAACATCTCTTTAAGTGAACAATGTGATTCCAGGTTATGACATACATACATAATTATAATTGTCTTCTCCAGTTTCGTATCATATCATTACCTATTCCCTTTTTCTTTTAATATGTTTTATCACTTCATATTATTTCATTCATCATTTCCAGGGGGGGGAAAAATCCAATTTCATCCTAAAATGTATCATTCAATATTTATCCCCTTTCATTGTCAATTCAATCTTGCCACCTATTTTTTATTTTATATATTCTCCCCAATTTATTACCTTATTCACAAATAAAAAAAGAACTAGAGTCAATATAACCATTTTAGTTACTACCTCCTATATTAACAACAATAATCTCCTATTTACTATTATATATCCATATATAATTTTTCCCACCAATTGGGTTCCACATGGTATACTTTCCCTATTACATAATAAATCTTATATTTATTCTAAAAGCATTTACATGACAATTTTATATTTCCCATTTTATTTCCATTTAACCAATTATAAATAGGAATAACAATATTATACCTTTTAATTTCCATACTCTGTGTTCTTTTTCTTTATCATCTTACTAATTATAATAGAATAATCTCCTTTTAAATTCTTATTTAACAATGTAATCATTTTTAATTTCTATACTCTTTATTCTCCCAATAACATTTATATAGCAAATTATATTTTCTATTTTTTTTTAATTTTATTTATTTATTTATTTGATTTGCCAATTGTTTACAAGATAATAAGTATAAGTGTATACATAGTTGTGAATACATGAAATGGATACATATAAGAAAAATAAAAGAAGAATAAGAGAAACCCATTTAATCTATTATGAAAAATGAACAACAATAGAATCATTTTTAATTTTCTTAGAGAAGACAAACATCCAAGCAAGTTTTCAACCCCGGGTCGCATTTCCTTCCCCTGCTGGGCTCCCACAAAACTTGGTTTTCAAACTTCACCCGGTTAAATCTGTGATGTGATGACCCAGAGTGTAACACCAATATAACAAAATCCAAAACGTAAATAAATGTCCTTTAATGCCTCCAACTTGGCTCCACTGTTCAATAATTCTCAATTGGAGATAAAACATACTCAAAAATACTTCTTCAAAAGAAAGCAATACAGTCCAAACTTAATGAGCAGATAGAGCTGAAATACAAAACTAAAACAAACTACAATGAAGGAATTTCCACAACAGACCAGGATAAGTCATTACCAACTTCAAGGAGATAACAAGGCAGAGTCTGTTGGAAGGACGCCAACCAAGATAACTTCAGACCAATATAAAACACGCTTTGCTTCTGGCAACGCTGTGTTGTAACCGTCTCTCTTATATACTATTCTCCCCAGCTGCAACCAATGAGGGAGATCATGGCCGCTTCCTCTCTCGTAAGCCAAGTTGTTTCCTTCTCCGTTACTCCCTGCATGTCCTAGGATGCAGATGGGCCTGTTTTTCCTCTGACTGCCCAGCCAGCCTCTGCCCTTCCCCAGCCTCCTCCACAACCTCCGGAGCCACACTTTCACTCCCTGTTGGCTGTTCCTCCTCTCCCTCAGAGTCCGACTCTACCAAGGGCATGACACTGTGGTGGGAATAGAGTTGTGTGTTTTCCACCTGGGTCCAAATGAGCCGGGAGCAACTCCAGGGGTGGGATTAAAAAATTTTAACAACCAGTTCTGTGGGCATGGCTAAGAGGGCATGGCTAGGTGGGCATGGCTGTGTGACTGGGTGGGTGTGGCTTCTTTCTTTCTTTCTTTCTTTCTTTCTTTCTTTCTTTCTTTCTTTCTTTCTTTCTTTCTTCTTTCTTCTTTCTTCTTTCTTCTTTCTTTCTTTCTTTCTTTCTTTCTTTCTTTCTTTCTGTAAAGCCCCCCACTCATTTTTTTTGCTTCCTGGGCCTCAGGAAAGCCTCCTGGGGGTGCTTTTTCCTCCCAGGAAACTTCCCTGAGGCCCAGAAAAGCAAAAACAGAGTGCGGGGGGAATAAGATAGCAAGGGGAATCCCAGCACAGCTGATCATCAGAACAACTGATCATCGGAACAGCTGATCATTGGAACAGCTGATCATCGGAACAGCTGGTCATCGGAACAGCTGATCATCAGAACAGCTGATCATTGGAACAGCTGATCATCGGAACAGCTGGTCGTCGGAACAGCTGGTCGTCGGAACAGCTGGTCATCGGAACAGCTGATCATTGAAACAGCTGATCATCGGAACAGCTGGTCGTAGGAACAGCTGATCATCGGAACAGCTGATCATCGGAACAGTTGGTTGTGGGAACAGCTGGTCGTAGGAACAGCTGGTCATCGGAACAGCTGATCGTCGGAACAGCTGATCGTCGGAACAGCTGGTCGTCGGAACTGCTGTTCGTTGGAACAGCTGGTCGTCGGGAGAGGGAAAAAGAAATACCTTAAGGAGTGATTGGGCGGGGGAGAATGCAGTCAGTGATGTCGCACATGCACGATAAGGACTGACTGGGCGGAGAGGGGTGGGGCCAGACAGGGGTGCACGATCTGCCAGTCCTCTGAAATGCACAGATTTGTAACAACCATTTCTGTAGAACCGGTCCGAACCGGGACAATCCCACCCCTGTGCAATTCCCTCCGAAAACAAATCTGGCCTCTTTTACAGATCCATTTCAAAAAGGAAAGAAAAAGCATTTTTTTCTCACTCTCTCTCTCAAATGATGGTGAAGCCAGATGGAATGCCAAGCCCATAAAAAAAATGGTCTCTTTCCAAAATTAAAATGTAATTTTCCAAGCTGTAAATCAAGATCCGGCGTTGAGACACAAGTCAGATTTTGGGGGCTGTGCTCCATAATTTACTTGGGACTTTCTGTTAATAACTGATTTTCTTTTTTTAAAAAAAAAATCTCTCATCCACCATCCCATCTCAAATATATCTTGATCCATAAGTCATCATCTTCTTTTAACCACCCCCATAATCCCTTGCTGGGTGGTGTCAGGGCAACTGATTGGAGCTAGTGGAGTGTTTCCTGGCTGGATGCCTTTCCTGTTACCAATACGGAGTTTTGTTCAGCAGATATATTCGGTCCTAAGTCACTTTTTTCAGTGCCATTGTAACTTCAGTCACTAAATGAATCATAAGTCAAGGATGACCTTTAAAGGGCGCCAGATTGAAGAATCTTCGGGACAGGGAGGAATTCAACGCATCCCTGTTTTTGCTTTCCAAAGGTGCTGATGGCTTTGGGAGAAAGGAAGGAAGGAAGGAAGGAAGGAAGGAAGAAGGAAGGAAGGAAGGAAGGAAGGAAGGAAGGAAGGAAGGAAGGAAGGAAGGAAGGAAAGGAAGGAAAGGAAGGAAGGAAGGAAGGAAGGAAGGAAAGGAAGGAAGGAAAGGAAGGAAGGAAGGAAAGGAAGGAAGGAAGGAAGGAAGGAAAGGAAGGAAGGAAGGAAGGAAGGAAGGAAGGAAGGAAGGAAAGGAAGGAAGGAAGGAAGGAAGGAAGGAAGGAAGGAAGGAAGGAAGGAAGGAAGGAAAGGAAGGAAGGAAAGGAAGGAAGGAAGGAAAGGAAGGAAGGAAGGAAAGAAGGAAGGAAGGAAGAAAGGAAGGAAAGGAAGGAAGGAAGGAAGGAAGGAAGGAAGGAAGGAAGGAAGGAAGGAAGGAAGGAAGGAAGGAAAGGAAGGAAGGAAGGAAAGGAAGGAAGGAAGGAAAGGAAGGAAGGAAGGGAAGGAAGGAAGGAAGGAAGAAAGGAAGGAAAGGAAGGAAGGAAAGGAAGGAAGGAAGGAAGGAAGGAAGGAAGGAAGGAAGGAAGGAAGGAAAGGAAGGAAGGAAGGAAGGAAGGAAGGAAGGAAGGAAGGAAGGAAGGAAGGAAGGAAGGAAGGAAGGAAGGAAAGGAAGGAAGGAAGGAAGGAAGGAAGGAAAGGAAGGAAGGAAAGGAAGGAAGGAAGGAAGGAAGGAAAGGAAGGAAGGAAGGAAGGAAGGAAGGAAAGGAAGGAAGGAAGGAAGGAAGGAAGGAAAGGAAGGAAAGAAAGGAAGGAAGGAAGGAAGGAAGGAAGGAAGGAAAGGAAGGAAGGAAGGAAGGAAGGAAAGGAAGGAAGGAAGGAAAGGAAGGAAGGAAGGAAAGGAAGGAAGGAAGGAAGGAAGGAAGGAAGGAAGGAAGGAAGGAAGGAAGGAAGGAAGGAAGGAAGGAAGGAAGGAATTTCTTTATTCCCTCCAAAGACACCCTTGAAAAGCATTTTCTTCTGCTTTCATTCAGCTTAAGGGGGGAGAGAACATTTCAATGTAAATTAATCAGCTGAAAACAAATTGTCACACAATCACTGCAACTAATGGCTGCATGCAAATCATCTATTTTAAGTAACTGCAGCTGGGTTGCATAATCCCAAGGATTGTTTGCTTTCCATCCTTCTGACCGAATTTACAACCCAGCAAACTGAGATTGAAATAAACTGCAGACATTCGAAGTCCTGAACCTCTCGCTCTCTTTTGGCACAATCCCACCTCATTATTTTATTATTTTAATACCTTATAGGTAATTCAAGGTAGCGAACATGCCTAATATTTTTTTTTCATCCACTCTTTTCCATACAACAACTCTATGAGGTGGGTTGGGCCAAGTTGATTTTCATGCCTAAGGCAGGACTAGAACTCACCGTCTCCTAGTGATTGGCCCAAAGTCACCCAGCTGCCTTTCGTGCCTAAGGCGGGACTAGAACTCACCGTCTCCTGGTAATTGGCCCAAAGTCACCCAGCTGCCTTTCATGCCTAAGGCGGGACTAGAACTCACCGTCTCCTGGTAATTGGCCCAAAGTCACCCAGCTGCCTTTCGTGCCTAAGGCGGGACTAGAACTCACCGTCTCCTGGTAATTGGCCCAAAGTCACCCAGCTGCCTTTCGTGCCTAAGGCGGGACTAGAACTCACCGTCTCCTGGTGATTGGCCCAAAGTCACCCAGCTGCCTTCCATGGCTAAGGCGGGACTAGAACTCACCATCTCCTGATGATTGGCCCAAAGTCACCCAGCTGCCTTTCATGCCTAAGGCGGGACTAGAACTCCCATTTACCTGGTGATTGGCCCAGAGTCACCCAGCTGGCTTTCATGGCTCAGGCAGGACTAGAACTCCCCGTCTCCTGGTGATTGGCCCAAAGTCGCCCAGCTGGCTTTCCTGCCTAAGGCGGGACTAGAACTCACCGTCTCCTGGTGATTGGCCCAGAGTCACCCAGCTGCCTTTCATGCCTAAGGCGGGACTAGAACTCCCCGTCTCCTGGTGATTGGCCCAGAGTCACCCAGCTGCCTTTCATGCCTAAGGCGGGACTAGAACTCACCGTCTCCTGGTGATTGGCCCAAAGTCACCCAGCTGCCTTTCATGCCTAAGGCGGGACTAGAACTCCCGTCTCCTGGTGATTGGCCCAAAGTCACCCAGCTGCCTTTCATGCCTAAGGCGGGACTAGAACTCACCGTCTCCTGGTGATTGGCCCAAAGTCACCCAGCTGCCTTTCATGCCTAAGGCGGGACTAGAACTCCCCGTCTCCTGGTGATTGGCCCAAAGTCACCCAGCTGCCTTTCATGCCTAAGGCGGGACTAGAACTCACCGTCTCCTGGTGATTGGCCCAAAGTCTCCCAACTGCCTTCCATGGCTAAGGCGGGACTAGAACTCCCATTATCTTGGTGATTGGCCCAAAGTCACCCAGCTGCCTTCCATGGCTAAGGCGGGACTAGAACTCCCCGTCTCCTGGTGATTGGCCCAAAGTCACCCAGCTGGCTTTCATGCCTAAGGCGGGACTAGAACTCCCCGTCTCCTGGTGATTGGCCCAGAGTCACCCAGCTGCCTTTCATGCCTAAGGCGGGACTAGAACTCCCCGTCTCCTGGTGATTGGCCCAGAGTCACCCAGCTGCCTTTCATGCCTAAGGCGGGACTAGAACTCACCGTCTCCTGGTGATTGGCCCAAAGTCACCCAGCTGCCTTTCATGCCTAAGGCGGGACTAGAACTCCCCGTCTCCTGGTGATTGGCCCAAAGTCTCCCAACTGCCTTCCATGGCTAAGGCGGGACTAGAACTCCCATTATCTTGGTGATTGGCCCAAAGTCACCCAGCTGCCTTTCATGCCTAAGGCGGGACTAGAACTCACCGTCTCCTGGTGATTGGCCCAAAGTCACCCAGCTGCCTTTCATGCCTAAGGCGGGACTAGAACTCACCGTCTCCTGGTGATTGGCCCAAAGTCACCCAGTTGGCTTTCATGCCTAAGGCGGGACTAGAACTCCCTGTCTCCTGGTGATTGGCCCAAAGTCACCCAGCTGGCTTTCATGCCTAAGGCGGGACTAGAACTCCCGTCTCCTGGTGATTGGCCCAGAGTCACCCAGCTGGCTTTCATGCCTAAGGCGGGACTAGAACTCCCCGTCTCCTGGTGATTGGCCCAGAGTCACCCAACTGGCTTTCAGGCCTAAGGCGGGACTAGAACTCCCGTCTCCTGGTGATTGGCCCAGAGTCACCCAGCTGCCTTTCATGCCTAAGGCGGGACTAGAACTCACCGTCTCCTGGTGATTGGCCCAGAGTCACCCAGCCAGCCTTTCTGCCAAAGTGTTTGTTAGCATGCAAGAGTTCTGCTAAGTTCTTTCTGATTCCTGAATACAGTCCTAATTGCAGGAATTCTGAGTTTCGCTTTTCTGAACCAGAGTTTAATTTCACAGGCATCCCTGTGAATCTCTCCAAGTTTTAAAAGCAACGAACCTCATTTTAGAAGCGGCCTTTTCTTGCCCGATATCAAATTAGTGCGAGTTTAGGTTTTGTTTTAAAATTAGTCCTCCAAGCAGCCACCCACACCAAAGAAAATGATAAAAAAAAAAAAGAATAATAAAAGAAAGGCTATTTATCCAATATTGAAGCACAAAAGGAACTTTTACCGCATGGTTGTTTAGCGACTCATTAATCCTTCACCATATCTCTGGGAAGGTAACCATTAACATATAAAAAAAATGTTCCATCTTCTGGATGAAGGCATAAATCAGAGAGGTAAATAAATATCTCGAGATGATTAGATCTTGCAGCTTGGTGCTAATGTGGCCCAGGTTTTCTACAACTTTGGATGGATGTGGCTGGGGCAGGAAATACATAGGAGCTTTTTAACTTGGATTTTGATTGTTTTTCTCTACTAGTTTTGCCTCTGGTGGTCTTGAGAAAGGAAGATATTGCCTAGGATTTAGAGCCCCCACTAACCATTTCAAGTGGCTTTTGCAGATTTTATTAATATGGGGTGATTGGTGCTCTCTGAGCTTGGGTGGTTTTCTTGCAGACTTTTCATGACCCAAGTAGGGGACATCATCAGTTCTAGGAGGGGATATGTTTGGGGAGGGGGAGGAGGAGGAGGAGGAGGAGGAGGAGGAGGAGGGAGGAGGAGGAGGAGGAGGGAGGAGAATGACTCTGGGGTCCTTGGTGCTTTCTGAGCTGGGTGGTTTTCTTGCAGACGTTTCATGACCCAACTAGGGAACATCATCAGTGCTAGAAGGGAGTTGGGTGTGCAGAGAGGAGGAGGAGGAGTTAATCATTGGTGCTCTCTGAGCTTGGTGTTTTTCTCATAGACATTTCACTACCAAACTAGGTAACTCATCACTGCTGAGAGGTAGCGGTGGGATTCTACCGGTTCGCACCCATTCGCTAGAACCGGTTGTTAACCTTCTAAGCAGTTCGGAGAACCGGTTGTTAGAAGAAATTACAGGGCTAATCCTGTAAGGAAAGCAGGAAGGAAACATTCTGGTGTTGCTTACAGAAACGGCCTCTCCGTTAACCCTTATTACATTCTTGGCAGGACTGGACTTCCTGTCTCAGGAACTTCTCTGGAGTTTTTTTTCCCCCTCCTTTGCTGGTACTTTGCTTGTGTGGAGTGACCCTTCAAAGTTACAATGGCACTGACAAAAGTGACTTATGGCCATTTTCACACTTACGACTATTGCAGCATCCCCACAGAGGCCAGGCGAGGAGATGCACCCCTCAATGTGAGGGATATTGAATTGGCCACGCCCAGCCAATAACATGACCACCAAGCCATGTCCACCCAGTCACATGACCACCAAGCCATGTCCACCCAGTCACATGACCACCAAGCCATGTCCACCCAGTCACATGACCACCAAGCCACGCCCACCAACTAAGCCACACCCACAGAACCAGTTGTTAAAAAATTTGAATCCCACCCCTGCTGGGAGGTGATAGATTTGTAGAGGGGCGGGGAGGAGGAGGAGGAGGAAGAGGAGGAGGACTGGAGTCCTTGATGCTCTCTGAGGTTGGTTGTTTTCTTGCAGACTTTTTATTACCCAACTAGATAACATCATCAGTACTAGAAGGGAGTTGGGTTTGCAGGGAAGAGGAGGAGGAGGAGGAGGGCAGGAGGAGGAGGAGGAAGAGGAGGAAGGGGGAAGACTGTGGGGCCCTTGGCGCTCTCTGAGCTGGGTGGTTCCCTTGCAGACATTTCGTGACCCAACTAGGCGACATCATCAGTACTAGAGAGTGTAGTTTGCTCTCTGTTTGAATCCAAAAGCTTGCCTAGACAGTGTTTGGAGGGGGTGAAGTTTTCTCCTTGGCAGTTCCTTGATTAGAATGTTCTTTGCTGCTTGAGTATGAAACATGTCAGCTGACTTGAGTTATTTATCCAAATAATAATAATAATAAATAATAAAGGTGGGATACAACCAAAAATAATAAATCAAAAATAAAATCCATTATTTTGGTTAACGCCTCACTTGTCTCCCTCGACGTTTCACACAACAGCCTCACCAGGCCAGTTCAAGATTGTGCCGGTGCAGCTCTAACAGAATCACAGAATCACAAGAGTTGGGAGGGACCTTGGAGGTCATCTAGTCCAACCCCCTGTTCAAGCGGGATTCCTTACACCATTCCAGACAACTGGCTGTCCACTCCTGTCTTTAAAAACCTCCAAATTCTGATTAACCCCCAGTCCTTTTCCTTCGTGGCATAGCGATTGTGGGTTTTGTGCGATTCCACCCCGTTCATTTGGGAAGGGATTAATTCAACAAAGCACGACGTGAGTTAATTAGGAGAGGAAGCGAAATGGGCAGTGCTGACCCCCAGCTTTTCTTCTCCTTGGGGGGCGGGAGGGCAGGGTCCCTGAAAATTTGTCTGAAGTGATACTGGACTAAAATCCATACCTGGCTGGAAAAAAATGACAAAACAGCATATAGACTTTACTGAGAGTTTTGCAGTGTTAATTCAGCACCAGAAAAATAAACCCAGGTGGCTGATACTTCATTTTAACATCTTTATAAACATCAGTAGATTTTACAAGCCAGTTGTAGATTTCTTCAACGTGGAGCAAACTCAAACAGAAACATGTTGCAAGTTCAGAGCAGGGCTCCAGTCTTCAGCAAGCAAGTTAGTTTCATCTTCCATAGACACTCAAAGCTTAACATAGAGCCACGCCTAAGCTACTTTTAGTTTCAGTTTCCAAACAGTCCTCACTGGCTGATTTAGTTGCTATGCCTATTCGCTGGCTGACCTTGTTACCAAGTTCTATTCCAGTTCATGAATATAGACTAACACACTTGAAACCTGAGACATTTGTATTGGGTATCTTACCTGAAGGATATAGTAAAGAATTGATATATTTGATCGCAAGTGTATTAACAGCAGCTAGAATTGTATTTGCCAAAAATTGGAAAAGTGAAAAAATTCCAGTAGAAGAGGAGTTGATTAAGAAGATAATGGCATGTGCAGAAATGAGTCAATTGACATTAGCAATTAGAGAGCAAGAAGATAAAGAATATTATAAAATCTGGGATTTATTTTATCAATGGCTAGATAAGAAAACAGGGAAATAAAATATATGATAATATAAATATAACATAATAGTAATGATAAGATAAGGTAATGATATGTTATAATTGATTATAATGAAACAAATGATATTACATATTAGGTCAGGTAACAGTTGAGATTTGCTCAAAAAGAATGATATGAATTTATAATTAAAGTCTGATAAGGTGTTAATAACAATAAAATATAATAGGCATAGCTGATACAATAGGAATTATAATTTAAATGTAGAAGGGAAAAACTGTTGATATTGTCCAGAGAAGATATGTACTGTACAATGGAAATATGGTTTAAATTTGTTGTTTTATGTTTGTATTTGTCAATGTTTGTTGTTAAAAAAATTTTTGGGGGAAAACCAGTTTGTCTGCAGTATAATGAACACAGAATAAGATATAAGAATTTTTAGATATTATATAAAAAAGATGAGCACAATTAAAGAAAAATGGAATAAGCTAAGATATGAATCGAAAATGGATAAAATCAGTGTAAGGAATATAAGAATATTTGTGACAACTTATAGAAAATGGAAAATGGAATGATATGATAAAAACCTGAATATGAAAGATAATGATGCCATTAAGGTCATGTTTGTATGGAAATGTAAAAACCCGGAACCTCTTTGTTTAGCAAAATGTTTGTAAAAGATAAAAATAAAAATAAAAACTTTTTACAAAAACAAAAAGTTTGTCTGAAGTGGTGTGTAGGGTTTCCTGCCTAGGCTGGGGGTTGGACTAGAAGACCTCCAAGGTCCCTTCCAACTCTGTTTTTCCTATTTCTATTAAGTGCAGAGGACAACGGTGGCCCTTTTCCAGCCTCTCCTTGGCTTTCCGAGTGTCAGCATTCGGCAGGTCCTTCCTTTAGCTCCCGTGTAATGAATCTGATTTACTGGTATTTAATTTCTTTTCAGTCTTGTGCTGAAGTCAGGGGGGAAAATGTACAACATGCTTAAAGCCATCGGTGGCATCAGCGTTTCTCAGCTGGCATCGATGCCCTCCCTGGCCAAGGACAGAATTTGCTGGGGTTATAAATTCTACAATTTGACAGATGTTGAATGAGATTTTGGTGTAAGGTTTGTATTATATATATTTTTCTTGCTTTCCTTTTCTTCTTTTTCCTACTTCCTTTCCTTCCTTCCTTCCTTCCTTCCTTCCTTCCTTCCTTCCTTCCTTCCTTCCTTCCTTCCTTCCTTCCTTCCTTCCTTCCTTCCTTTTTTTCCTTCCTTCCTTTCTTTTCCTTCCTTCCTTCCTCTCCATTTTTCTTTCTTACTTTCTTTTTTCTCTCTCTTTCCTTCTTCCCTTCCTTCCTTCTTTTTGCTTCCTTCCTTCCTTCCTTTCTCTTCTTTCTTTCTTTCTTTCTTTCTTTCTTTCTTTCTTTCTTTCTTTCTTTCTTTTCTTCCTTCCTTCCTTCCTTCTTCTTCCTTCCTTCCTTCCTTCCTTCCTTCCTTCTTTTTTCTTACTTCTCCCACCTTTCTTCTTTGCTTTCCCTTCCTTCCTTCTTCCTTTTATCCAATTTCTTCTTTCCTTTTTTCCTTCCTTCCTTGTTTTCCCTTTCTTTCTTCTCCTCCTCCCTTCCTTGCTTCACCTTCCTACCTCTTCCTTCTTTGCTTTTCTTTCAGCCCTTCCTTGCATTCACTTCCTGCCCTCTTCCTTCTTTTCAACCACTTCCTTCTCTCCTTCCTTCCTTGCTTTCCCTTTCTTTCTTCTTCTTTCTTCTCCTTCCTCCCCAAACCAAGGGAGTGGGATTTGTGGAGAGGAGGAGGGGAACTGTGGGGTCCTTAGCACTCTCTCTGAGTTTAGCTGTTTTCTTGAAGACGTTTCATTACCCAACTAAGCGACATCATCAGTGTGAGAAGGAAAGGGGGTTGTAGAGATTAGGACAAGGAGGAGGAGGAGGAGGAGGAGGAGGAGGAGGTCATCTATGGTGTTTACATACAAGTAGTTTTCTTGTAGACAGCAAACCCCCCTCCCTTGTACAATTGATGTTATCTAGTTGGGTCATAAAATATCTGCAAGAAAACAACCAAGCTCAGAATGCACAGTCCTCCTCCACCTCCTCTTCCTCCTCCATAAACCCTACTCCTTTTTAGCACTGATGATGTTACCTAGTTGGGTTATGAAATGTCTGCAAGAAAACCACCCAGCTCAGACAGCACCAAGGACCTTGCAGTCCTTTTCCTCTTCCTCTTCCTCCTCTTCTTCCTCCTCCTCTTCCTCCTCCTCCTCCTCCTCCTCTTCCTCCTCCTCTTTCTCCTCTCTGCAAACATCCGCTGCCTTCTAGAACTGATGATGTTGCCTAGTTGGGTCATGAAAAGTCTGCAAGAAAACCACCCAGCTCAGAGAGCATCAGACCCAACTATCTTCCCCTTCCTTCCTTCCTTCCTTCCTTCCTTCCTTCCTTCCTTCCTTCCTTCCTTCCTTCCTTCCTTCCTTCCAGCCCTGATGATGTTACCTAGTTGGGTCATGAAACGTCTGCAAGAAAACCACCCAGCTCAGAGAGTATGAAGGACCCCTCAGTCCTCCAACTTCTCCTCCTCCTTCTCCTCCTCCTTCCTCCTCTTCCTCCTCCCTCCTCCGCAAATCCCCCCTTCTAGAACTGATGACGTTACCTAGTTTGGGTCATGAAACGTCTGTGAGAAAGCCACCCAGCTCAGGGAGCACCAAGGGGACCTCCGTTCCATTATCCTCTGCTTCGGTTTTACCGCTTTGGACACAATTCAGATCGGAGCATCCCTGATTATAAGAGGCCTGGATGCGTCCCAGCCCTTGGAGACCCCCCCCCAGGATGCTGGCGCCTCTGAAAATGGGCCCCACCTGTGTGGATCCCAAAAGCCTTGAGCAGCTCAACTCACCTTCTCAGCAGTTTGACATCGCTTGCAGAACCGATCTCCATCTGTAGCTGGAAGAGGCTCCCATTCGCTTCGGTTGGGACCAAAAGCTCTTCAAATTTCAGAGCGCCGTTGCAAAGAAAGAAAGAAAGACGCCCAGGAAACCGTTAGCTGCTCCCCACTTCCATCAAACCCTCCCCCAACACACACGAGACGTACTTTTAATTACTGTCTGTCATTGTTCACAGCAAGAACCTCGTTTGGCCTGGCTTGTCGCTTATGAGCAAAGCTTTCAAAATGTCTTTCTATTAAGGCTGCTCCCTGCTGGGGAAGATTAAGAGGGTAGGAGAGGGAGCACAGCAGGCCTGGGAGGAAGGGGCCCCGTTCCTGAAGTTGATAAAAAGGATGGGCTGGCTTTCTCACTTGGTTATTGAATGAACCTGCCTTCTGGAGTTGCATCGGAAGAGAAGAGAAGAGAAGAGAAGAGAAGAGAAGAGAAGAGAAGAGAAGAGAAGAGAAGAGAAGAGAAGAGAAGAGAAGAGAAGAGAAGAGAAGAGAAGAGAATAGAGGAGAGGAGAGGAGAGGAGAGGAGAGGAGAGAAGAGAAGAGAGAAGAGAGGAGAGGAGAAGAGAAGAGAAGAAAAGAGAGAATAGAATGGGAGGAATGAGAATAGAATAGAACAGAATAGAATGAAGAATACAATAGAATAGAATAAAGAATAGAATAGAATAAAACAAAGAATAGATGAATATAGAATAGAATAGAATGAAGAATAGAATGGAATAAAATGGGAATAGGAATAGAAAAGAGAAGAGAAGAATAGAATAGGAAGAGAAAGAGAAGAGCAGAATAGCAATAGAATAGGAATAGAAAAGAAGAGAAGAGAATAGGAATAGAAGAGAAGAAGAGAAAAGAAGAGAATAGGAATAGAAGAGAAGAAAGAAGAAAAAGAAGAAGAATGGGAATAAAAGAGAAGAGAAATAGAAGAATAGAATAGGAATAGAAGAGAAGAATGTAATAAAATAAATAGAATAGAACAGAATAGGAAATCAGAGAAGAGAATTAGCATGTCGTGAGTTTAGAGTCATTTCATCTTCAGCCATGTTCCCCAACCCGTCTCTCTTCTTAACCAGTTTAACCAATTTAATTCTCTTCTTGACTGCTTTCCTTGAAGGTTCTCACAAGCCAGGATCCCCTCCTGTTCGAAGAAGAGACGGAAGCCACAACAAAGAAGGCTGAGGAAATCGTATTTCCCCTCCGCTCTCAGTTCAGCTCGTGTGCCTTCCGAATCCTCTTCCTATATTTAACTGGTCTATTTTTGAATGTGACTCAGGCGAGGGCTCCGGAGGGGGGGGAAAAATACCCTACTCATTGAGTAAATGGAATTTATTACCATGAGAGAAATGAAATGATCAGCCTGTTTTGGAGAGAGAGGGGGAAGGAGGGAGAGAGAGGTGAGAAAAGAGAGAGGAAGGGAGAAGGAGAGAGAGAGAAGAAAGAGAGAAGAGAAGAGAGAGAGGGAGGGAGAGGACGGGAGGAGAGAAGAGCAGAGAGAGAGAGACAGGAGAGAGAGAGAGAAAAAGAAGAAAGAGAGGAAGGGAGAAGGAGAGAGAGAAGAAAGAGAGAAGAGAAGAGAGAGGGAGGGAGAGAGAGAGAGAGAGAACTTGGATGTTTGGTTTGTCCCATATCTTTTAAAGAAGGCACCCAGGTCTCTGTGGACCCTGGACTACAATTAAGGAGGCAGAAATATCTCCATCCCTTCTCATTGTTCTTCCCCAGCATTCAATTACGGTGCAGTTTGCATCCAAAATAGAATGTTTTATTGAATGTCGAGCATTTGGGGTGGTTTTGTGTGTGTGTGTGTGTGTGTTTGTTTTAAATGTCAAGAGAAAACAGGTGTCTGTTTGCAAGGGTCCCCAGTGGAAGCTGTTTCGAGGACACATTTGTCGAATGCCAAGTTGTGTTTTCAGTTGAGCTGGTGTGAGCTTTTTTTTTCATTTTTTATTTTTTTTTTTTATTAGCATTTTTTTTTTTTTTACAATTGCTGGGATTGTGAGGCCAAATTGCACGAGTTGCTCAAACCCTGGCTGGCTTCAGGTTGACTTTTATGATGCAATCAGGAAGAGAGAGGGAAGGGACTTTGGAGGTCTTCTAGCCCAACCCCCTGTGGGCAGGAAACCCTGGCCTAGACCATTTCCTAATCTCTCTCTATAAAAAACAAAATACCCCTCATGCATCATCACAAAATCTCCAGAACCGTAAAGCCTACAAACTTGAAATTTGGCTCGTATCTTCCTCTTGGCTTCTAGGGGCTCACTAAGAAAGGATTTTTCCAAATGACCCTCAGAGCATTAGAGTATTTCCTATATTATTATCATTGCCATTACTATTATTATTACTATTATTATTATTATTATTATTATTATTATTATTATTATTATTATTATTATTAACACGCTCTGATGCTAAGGAGTTCTACTCCCCTTCCCCACCTGAAAAGAAATCTCTTCCAAAGGCAAAACACAAGCAGAGGAGTTTCAGTTTCACAGCACCAAGCAGCTTTAGGACAGAACAGTTGAGCTAAGCCACGCCCCAGGCTCCTTGCTGTCTCCTTCTTGCTCACACGGCAAAGACTCTTTCAGTTTCCAAACAGCCCTCCACTCTCTCACACACTGACAGGACTGTAGCCAGGTGAATACCCATGGATGCTGGTAGGCAGTGGCGGAATTCCCACCCACCCCCCGATATTTTCCTCCCCAAAAACTAAGCCCAACCACATCGTTTCGTAGCGAAGCCCATGGGTATCGAGGTAGTTTAAGAATAGAATAGAACAGGGGTGTCAAACTTGATTTCATTGAGGGCTGCATCAAAGTTATTTTTGACCTTGGAGGGGGGGACGTGTCCAGGTAGACCTGTCTAGGTGGGCGTAACCAGCTTGATGTCAGTCATGTCAGGGGCACCTGCAGTGGCCCAGTCAGGGCTGGGAGGGTTCACCTTGGCTGGGAGTTTGCTTTATTAGCACTCTGCCAGTGAAAATGGAGTTTGGGGGAGCTGCACAGGGGTGGCGGAGGGTCTCGTTCCTGAGAAGAGGGTTGGAGTAGAACAGGGGTCTCCAGCCAGTGGGCGGGGACCATTAGTGGTCCATGAGAAAATTCTGGTGGTCCGTAGAGAAATGTCCCCCCCAAAGCAATTAATTCAGGCTGCGCGGGAACACAAGGTTTGCGTCGCTTGCATGCGAGCAACATGAGGTATTGAGGGAGGGGGAAAGGGCAGAGGGGGAACTTGCCCCACTCACCCCACACACCTGGCCTGGCCACCGGGCTGCTTCTCTCCGCTTCTTCCTTCTTCTGCTTTTGGCTGCATGCAAGGAAAGCAGCAAAAGTCTTTCTTTCTCTCCCCCAAACTCCACCAGAAATGAGTCTTTGGGACCCTGCAAGGCCTCCTGCTCCAAGAGGCTGCACTGGCAAAGACTCATTTCTGGCAGAGTTTGGGAGAGAGAAAGAAAGACTTCTGCGGCTCCTGCTGTTTTCCTTGCATGAAGCCAAAAGTCTCTCTCTCTCTCTCTCCCCCTGAGAACGGAGCTGGAGACGGTATCCTGCGATCCCAAATAAAGAACGATCGATCGGTAGGAAAAAACGGGGTGAGGGATTTTCCTGCAGACTTTTTTTGGGGGGATTTTCCCAGGGTCTCTGGTCCGCGGGATTTAAAAGGATGACTTTGGTGGTCCCTGAGGTCCCAAAAGTTGGACTAGAAGACCTCCGAGCTCCCTTTCTACCGCCTGTGCTCTCCTCGACTTACGACAGTGGAGCCCACCCCCTTGTGTCCTGGCTAATCGCTGCGGCATGAGGACCCCCTCCCCTCCTGAGTTTTTGTCTCGGGGACATTTGGCCCTTGCGAGAAGGGACCCACCAGCCTCCTTTCCGCCTCCCTGCACGTGGTGCGCGTCCCTTTGGCGTAGGCCTGCTGCTGCTGCTGCAATACTAATCACTTTTCCAGCGCGACAATTAAATTCGCGGCGCCTCCTACCCAGGAGACAGATTTAATGTTCCTCTGCGCTGCTGGATGTCATCTTCATTAAAACCGACTGTCTTCCCCATTGTAATTACTCCGGTATTTAAGGCTGTTTCCCTGAGGCCGCGGTAGACGTTTGTCTCCTTTTACTGAGGGTGGGTTCATTCCATCAGAATGCAGCGGCAAGGGACCTCGAAGGTCGAACAGTTTAACGGAGTTGGGAGTGGGAAGGGACCTTGGAGGTCATCTAGTCCAACTCCCCCCCCCTTACCCAAGCGGGAGACCCTAACACCATTTCTGACAAGACGGCAGTCCAGTCTCTTCTTGGAAGCCTCCAGGGATGGAGCTCCTACAACTTCTGAAGGCAAGTCGTCCCATTCAATATAGAATAACGGAAGGGACATTGGAGGTCATCTAGCCCAGGGGTCGCCAACCTTTTGGACCTCAGGGAATCACCAAACTCATCCTTTTAAATTCCCGTGGACCAGAGACCCTGGGAAAATCCCCCCCAGAAGCCTGCAGGAAAATCTCCCACCCCGTTTTTCCTACCGATCGATCGTTCTTTATTTGGGATCGCAGGATACCGTCTCCAGCTCCGTTCTCAGGGGGAGAGAGAGAGAGAAAGAAAGAGAGACTTTTGGCTTCGTGCAAGGAAAACAGCAGAAGCAGCAGAAGTCTTTCTTTCTCTCCCCCCAAACTCCACCAGAAATGAGCCTCTTGGAGCAGGAGGCCTTGCAGGGTCCCAAAGACTCGTTTCTGGCGGAGTTTGGGGGAGAGAAAGAAAGACTTTGGCTGCTTTCCTTGCGTGCAGCCAAAAGCAGAAGAAGAAAGAAGCGGAAAGAAGCAGCCCGGTGGCCAGGCCAGGCGCGTGGGGCGAGTGGGGCAAGTTCCGTCCCCTCCCCTCCCCTCACTACCTCATGTTTTTGCAATGCAAGCAATGCAAACCTTGTGTTCCCGCAGGCCGTGTGGGCAGCACAGCCTTGTGTTCCCACACAGCCTGGATTAATTGCTTTGTGGGGGGTGACATTTCTCTATGGACCACCAACATTTTCTCACGGACCACCAGTGGTCCCTGGCCCACTGGTTGGCGACCCCTGCTCCAGTCCAACCCCCTGCCCAAGCAGGAGACCCTACACTATCTCTGATAGATGGCAGTCCACTCTCTTCTTGAACGCTTCGACGGATGGAGCTCAAACTGGGACGCTACTATCATGTCACCCCTTAATCTGTTTTCTCACTCAACTAGATACACCCCAGTTCCTGCAACCGTTCTTTGTATGTTTTATCCTCCCGGCCCCTAATCCTCTTCGTTGCTTTTCTCTGCACTTGATTTAGGATCTCCCCTTCGCTCCCCCAAAAAAAATGGCTCCATGCTAGACAGGTGGGGAGAAGTTGTACTTCTTTTGGCTTGGTTTTCTACAGAATAGAAGCCTGGTGCTTTGGATGGGAGGAGGTGGGGATCCATTCTTCTTCTTTTAACTTTGTCCATCTTTCTTTCAGGCACATTAAAGACTCAGGCAAATGAGAAGGCTTAGAAACTGACAATCTAATTACATGCAGAAAACGAAGAGAGAGAGAGAGAGAGAGAGAGAGAGAGAGAGAGAGAGAGAGAGAGAGAGAGAGAGAGAGAGAGAGAGAGAGAGAATAATTTGTTTTGCAGAAAATTAAAAAAAAAAAAACAAGATTGCAACTGGATATGGTAGGAAATTTAGTCCTTTAATTGAATCTCGGATTCCATGAAATGCTCCAGCCTGCAAGATTAACGAGATTTAATTGACTCGGGGAGTGTATTAAGACAAGAAGAATCAGCAGGCTTGCAAAAAACAAAAAAAAAAATAAAATGGGCTGGAGAATGAGCATCCCAGGTTTCCCCTCTTGTAAAACCATAAAGGACTGGAGCTCACCGCCTGGTGCATTAAAGCTCTCATAAAGCACCTCAAATAGGTCCTTATTTATTATTTATGGCCGCACGGACAAGGCTGCCGTGAGTCACCAGACGAAGAGGGTTTTTACAACCGGCACTTCTGCTCTGCAGTGAGGTCTCTTAAATGGACGTCGGGAGGCAGGGCTGCCCTCAAGACGCGATGCAAACTGCAGGCATCCTGCTTCTCCTTTGCTATTGATAAGAAATAAGTTTATGAGACGAACGGTGCTACAGTAGGAGGGAGGTAATGACCTTGGTTGCAAACAGAGGCAGAAACCGTGGTTTTGGAGAAAGGAGGCAGAAGGATGGTCTAGAAAAGAACAATGGCTACCAACCTGCCTTCCATGGAGGGCCTGTATCTTGCACAAGTCCAAAAGAGGGCTGTGAAAATATCTACAGACCCCTCACACCCTGGACATAAATTGTTCCAACTCCCACCCTCAAAACGACGCTATAGAGCCCTGCACACCAGAATAACTAGACACAAGGACATTTTTTTCCCGAATGCCATCACTCTGCCAAACAAATAATTCCCTCAACACTGTCCAACTCTTTACAAAGTCTGCACTACTATTACTTTTAATCTTCTCCTCACTCCTTATCGCCCATCCCCTCCCACTTGTGACTGTATGGCTGTAACTTTGTCGCTTGTATCCTTACAATTTATGTTGACTGTTTCCTAGTATGATTTGATTGCTTATTGTACCCTATAACTATTATTAAGTGTTATTCTATTCTATTCTATTCTATTCTATTCTATTCTATTCTATTCTATTCTATTCTATTCTATTCTATCGATGGAGATTCTGCCCCAAAGGTGCTTCTCCCCACCAGAAAAAACTGGACTTTGTTTTTCCTTGAAGACGTTTCACTTCTCATTCAAGAAGTTCCCCAGCCAGCTTTCCTGCCTAAGGCGGGACTAGAACTCACTGTCTCCTGGTGATTGGCCCAAAGGCACCCAGCTGGCTTTCATGTCTAAGGCGGGACTAGAACTCACTGTCTCCTGGTGATTGGCCCAAAGGCACCCAGCTGGCTTTCATGTCTAAGGCGGGACTAGAACTCAACGTCTCCTGGTGATTGGCCCAAAGTCACCCAGCTGGCTTTCATGCCTAAGGCGGGACTAGAACTCCCCGTCTCCTGGTGATTGGCCCAAAGTCACCCAGCTGGCTTTCATGTCTAAGGCGGGACTAGAATTCACCGTCTCCTGGTGATTGGCCCAAAGGCACCCAGCTGGCTTTCATGTCTAAGGCGGGACTAGAATTCACCGTCTCCTGGTGATTGGCCCAAAGGCACCCAGCTGGCTTTCATGTCTAAGGCGGGACTAGAACTCAACGTCTCCTGGTGATTGGCCCAAGGCACCCAGCCGGCTTTCATGTCTAAGGCGGGACTAGAATTCACCGTCTCCTGGTGATTGGCCCAAAGTCACCCAGCTGGCTTTCATGCCTAAGGCGGGACTAGAATTCACTGTCTCCTGGTGATTGGCCCAAAGTCACCCAGCCGGCTTTCATGTCTAAGGCAGGACTAGAATTCACCGTCTCCTGGTGATTGGCCCAAAGTCACCCAGCTGGCTTTCATGCCTAAGGCGGGACTAGAATTCACCGTCTCCTGGTGATTGGCTCAAAGTCACCCAACCAGCTTTCATGCCTAAGGCGGGACTAGAACTCACCGTCTCCTGGTGATTGGCCCAAAGTCACCCAGCTGTCTTTCATGCCTAAGGCTGGACTAGAACTCCCCGTCTCCTGGTGATTGGCCCAAAGTCACCCAGCCGCTTTCATGCCTAAGGCGGGACTAGAATTCACCGTCTCCTGGTGATTGGCTCAAAGTCACCCAACCAGCTTTCATGCCTAAGGCGGGACTAGAACTCACCATCTCCTGGTGATTGGCCCAAAGTCACCCAGCTGGCTTTCATGCCTAAGGCGGGACTAGAATTCACCGTCTCCTGGTGATTGGCTCAAAGTCACCCAACCAGCTTTCATGCCTAAGGCGGGACTAGAACTCACCGTCTCCTGGTGATTGGCCCAAAGTCACCCAGCTGTCTTTCATGCCTAAGGCTGGACTAGAACTCCCGTCTCCTGGTGATTGGCCCAAAGTCACCCAGCTGGCTTTCATGCCTAAGGCGGGACTAGAATTCACCGTCTCCTGGTGATTGGCTCAAAGTCACCCAACCAGCTTTCATGCCTAAGGCGGGACTAGAACTCACCGTCTCCTGGTGATTGGCCCAAAGTCACCCAGCCGGCTTTCATGCCTAAGGCGGACTAGAACTCCCGTCTCCTGGTGATTGGACCACAGTCACCCAGCCGCCTTTCATGCCTAAGGCTGGACTAGAACTCACCGTCTCCTGGTGATTGGACCACAGTCACCCAGCCGCCTTTCATGCCTAAGGCTGGACTAGAACTCACCGTCTCCTGGTGATTGGCCCAAAGGTGCTTTTTCAGGAGGCACCTGGACTTTCTTGTTTTTCTTTTGAAGACATTTCGCTTCTCATCCAAGAATACTGGTGGGATTCAGCCGGTTTCCACCAGTTTGGGAGAACCAGTTGTTAACCTTCTGAGCCGTTTGGGGAAGTGGTTGTTGGCAGAAATCATGAGGGGCAGAGAACCGGTTGTTAAATTATTTGAATCCCACCACTGTCCAAGAAGGTTCTTTGCTTCTGACTGGATGGTGGGGAAGGGAAGGGTTGATATTCCTTGCAGGCAGCTGGTCCTTTGCATCCTTTTAGAGGGTCATTGAGGCCACTTGGAGGTTTGCCTGTATCCTGGATGAGAAACGAAACGTCTTTAAAAAACAACAAGAAAGTCCAGTTGCCTCTTGGATAAAAGCACCTTTGGGACATCCATGACCTGGATGATGGAGAACCTCTGCAGTCATTGGAAGGAAATGCACTCAGCAAAGCTTTTGTTGTTCCAGGAAGAATTTCTCACCGGCTGTCAAGTGAACAACTCCATTTAAAAGGAAAAAATCTCCCCCATAGCTCCAGAGTCCAAGTCTTTTTGCACTTCTGCATTCCTCATTAGCTCTGTACAATTTTAAGATTTAGGACAGTAGCATGGTAGGAAACAATGGGAACAACACAATTTCTCTCTGCAAAATCTGCAAACCACCATATTTGGCAGCCACCCATCAAAGTTGTGTGTTTTCTTCACATTCTATATTTAAATCTGAAAATATTCGATACGGAGCAGGAACTTGAAAGGGTTTCTTTGTGTTTTGTTTTGGCGTTTATATATATATATATATATTGCAGCATTTCATCAATGTAGAAAAGTAAATATGGAATAGATTGTATCAGGCATATAATTTCAAATCACGAACTGTTATGGAGCAGTTCGTGATCAAAGAGCCGAGATCTCCAATCCATCCTTACATATATTAGTGAGTGAAAGGATTTAAATATTTCCCTGCTTCTTAATGAAGATGAAAATGTTGTAATTAAAGCCAGAATCATGTGCATGGATGGATGAGTGGGTGGGTGGGTGGGTGGGTAGATGAATGGATGGAGGGATTCAAGGACTGAGGGATGGAGAAATGGATGGATGGATGATTGGATAGATGGATAGATAGATGGGTGGATGATTGGATGGATGGAAGGATAATTGGATGGATGGATGGGTGGATGGATGGATGGATGGATGGGATGATGGATGGATGGATGGATGGATGAGTGGGTGGGTGGGTGGGTGGATGGATGGGATGGGTGGATGATTGGATAAATGGATGATTGGATAGATGGATGGATGTGTAGATGGATGGATGGATAATTGGCTGGATGGATGTGTAGATGGATGGATGGATAGATGGATGGATGGATAATTGGATGGATGGATGATTGGATGGATGGATGATTGGATAGATGGATGGATGGATGGATGGATGGATGTGTAGATGGATGGATGGATAATTGGATGGATGGATGATTGATGGATGGATGGATAATTGGATGGATGGATGATTGCATAGATGGATGGATGGATAGATGGATGGATAATTGGATGGATGGATGATTGCATAGATGGATGGATGGATAGATGGATGGATAATTGGATGGATGGATGATTGCATAGATGGATGGATGGATAGATGGATGGATAATTGGATGGATGGATGATTGCATAGATGGATGGATGGATAGATGGATGGATAATTGGATGGATGGATGATTGCATAGATGGATGGATGGATAGATGGATGGATGGATAATTGGATGGATGGATGATTGGATGGATGGATGATTGGATAGATGGATGGATGGATGGATGTGTAGATGGATGGATGGATAATTGGATGGATGGATGATTGATGGATGGATGGATAATTGGATGGATGGATGAGTGGGTGGGTGGGTGGGTGGCTGGATGGGATGGGTGGATGATTGGATAGATGGATGGATGGATGTGTAGATGGATGGGTGGATAGATGGATAATTGGATGGATGGATGTGTAGTTGGATGGATGGATAGATGGATGGATAATTGGATGGATGGATGATTGCATAGATGGATGATTGGATAGATGGATGGATGGATGTGTAGATGGATGTGTGGATGGATGGGTGGATGGGTGATTGGATGGATGGATTGATTGATTGACAGGCAGTGGATGGGCACATAGATGGATGGATGCATGAATGCTCTTTGAGCTTGAAGATTTTCTTGCAGCCATTTCATTGCCCAACTAGGAAACAGCTAGAAAGGAGGGGGATTTTCAGAGAGGGGGAGGAGGAGGAGGAGGAGGAGGAAAGGACTATGAGGGTGCCCTCTGAGTTTGGTGGTTTTCTTGCAGACGTTTCATGACCCAACTAGGGAACATCATCAGTGCTACAAAGGAGTAGAGTTTTCTACACACTCCCTCCCCATCCACCGCAACACTGCACACCAGCCCACATTCTGCAGACTCTGCACACTCGTCCCTTCACTCCCTTCCAGTTTGTCCACATTCCCTTCCTCTGGTTCCCAACAGTTGCCGTCAGTGGCTACCATCATCTCCGGGTGTCTCCAAGACAAGGGGAAATGGGTCAAAAAAAAGGCAAGGTGGCCGAGGAAAACCCCACTCCTTCTTCACGTGTCCTCTTAGCTTATTTTTTCACACCCACACCCACCCACCCCCGCAGAGATCAGATAACAGATAATCAGAGTTGGAAGGGACCTTGTAGGTCATCTAGTCCAACCCCACTGCCCAAGGGCGGTCCCTAAGGGGCAGTCTGTCAACCTCCAACCTGATCTGAAATCCCATCAAACGACGAGTCTAGAAATAGCATCGAAAAATCCCTTTTCTTTATATATTTTTTCATCGGAGAAGATCCAGTCCAGCTGCCATGCCGGACTCTGGAAAGAGGCTCTGCTTAAAAGAGTCATTGTCAGCCTTCAAGATCTTTTCTACTGCTTTGCATCTTTTGGCTGCCATAAGTAACGGGGGTGGGATATGTCTGGGAAGAGAGCTGGAGGTGTTACATTCTTGTGTTGCGTAAATGAGGAGTGCGGTGGGGAAGTATAAATTCCTGCTCTTAAGTTTCTATTCCTCGCTTAGCTTTCTTTCCTCTGCGCAGCTGCAAATCTTTATCAAAACATGTCAAGGTCAACGGGCAGAGGCCTCATCACCACCCGAAGATGCCCACATGATCATATTCCCAACTTTTAATTGGAAGACTCATTTGAACTAGGAGGGGCGGGAACGTTTCCAACACTTTGTATATGTGGTCTGCGCGCCTAATTTCTCAGATTCAGAATTCTATTTGATGCTACCACTTCAATTTTCAGTAAAAGACATCTTTGCTCGAATCTAAAGAGTCTAAGTTTTTCTTTCTTGGATTTTGGATGGAGCACCACCTGACAGTCACCAGGAGAGAGCTCACATTAAACATCAAAGACGGCTTTGATGCTGAATCGGCATAACATGGATTGAATGGGGCTGAATCCTTCCCTCCCTGCAATCTGCCAGACTCCGAAAACACTGCAGGGGAAAAAACCTGAGAACAACAATGGGTGCCATTCAGGAGGTTCCAAAGTCTTCCTTTGTAATTCGCTTTTTTTTTTTTTCCTACCAACTTCCCTATCTGGCTTTGTTTGGTCTCTGTTCAATTTGTTTTTTTCTTTTCTTTTGAACGTTGTCCCTTAAGCTTTCGAATAAAATTAAGAATTGGAAATGAAAAAAAAAGGGAAATTCCTAAAGATGATTAAACAACATATAGATTTGAAGCCTGAAATATTTTTATTAGAATAGAATAGAATAGAATAGAATAGAATAGAATAGAATAGAATAGAATAGAATAGAATAGAATAGAATAGAATAGAATAGAATAGAATAGAATAGAAATTAGAATTAGAATAGAACTTGGACAGAATAGAATGGAATGGAATGGAATGGAATGGAATAGAATTATAGAATAATATGGAATGGAATAGGATAGGATAGGATAGGATAGGATAGAGTGGGATGGGATGGGATGAGATGAGATGGAATGGAATAGAATATCGAAATAAAGAATAGAATAGAATAGAATAGAATAGAATAGAATAGAAGAGAAGAGAAGAGAAGAGAAGAGAAGAGAAGAGAAGAGAAGAGAGTGGAGTGGAGTGGAATAAAGAATAGACTAAAGAATAGAATAGAATAAAGAATAAAATAAATAATAGAACAAAGAATAGAATAGAATAAAGAACAGAATAGAATAGAATGGAATGAATGGAATGGAATGGAATGAATAGAATAGAATAGAATAGAATAGAGAATAGAATAGAATAGAATAGAATAGGAATAGAATAGGAATAGGAATAGAATAGAATAGGAATAGGAATAGAATAGAATAGAATAGAATAGAATAGAATAGAATAGAATAGAATAGAATAGAATAGAATAGAATAGAATAGAATAGAATAGAATAGAATAGAATAGAATAAGAATAGAATAGGGAATAGGAATAGGAATAGGAATAGGAATAGAATAGAATAGAATAGAATAGAATAGAATAGAATAGAATAGAATAGAATAGAATAGAATAGAATAGAACACACAAGGAATTTGTCTTGGTGCAAATGCTCTCAGTGCACATAAAAAGAAATGATTCAAGAATTGAGAATCATAAGGCACAACACTTGAGGATAGTCATAGGGTACAATTAGGGTACAATTGGGATTGGTACCTGAGGATTATAGTAAAGGAAAAAAACATACTGAATTATACAGCTGTGTGAAAAGTCCTGCACACTTTACAGTTTATGGTTTACGGTTTATGACATTTTTTGGATACACCATTGATTTTATGATATTTTATGCTAACCGCTATGCAAATATTGCTATATTTAAATAAATACTGGTGGTTTTTACGTGAAAAGCATCAGCTTTTTGCAATTTGGTGCTGTTTGGATGGGGATTGCAAATGCTTACCATGCATGCTTACAACGTCTATGAAAACAGATTAACCGATGCGGACCCAGTGGCATACGTGTTGCAATTACTAAGGCCGATGCTCGTGTTTTGTTCACATTTTTATTCTTTGTGGCCCTGAAAACAACCGTTGAGGTAACCAAACATGGTTACTAATATGAAATCGACCCGCCCTTATTGCTGCCGTTGTTAAGTTGGTCGCACGGTCGTTAAGGGGAAATCTGACTTCGACGTTGATTGTGCTCGTCAGAAGAGTTGCAAAAGGGGGGGTTAGGTGGACCCCCCCAGGGACGCTGCAACCGTCGTAAATAGGAATCAGTGGCCAAGACTCTGAATTTTTGATCATGTGACCGTGGGGAATGCTGCAACGGTCATAAGTGTGGGAAATGGTCCTTTTTTCAGTGCCGTTGCAACTTCAAACAGTCACCAAATGGCTGTCTAATCTAAAGCAAAGAAGGACTAAGGGTGATTGACAGCAGTCTTCCAATCTTTGAAGGGCTGCTCCAAAGAAGAGAGAGGGTGGGTCAAGCTATTTGGGAGAAGCAACCTGGAACTAAGGAGAAACTTCCAAAGAGTGAGGACAGTTAGCCGGTGGAACTGCCTGCCACCAGAAGTCGTGGGTGCTCCATCACTGGAGGTTTTCGAGAAGAGACCGGATAGGCATTGGTCAAACATGGTACAAGGTTGGGCTAGCTGACCTCAGAGGTCCCTTCCAACTCTGCTATTCTGCAGACTGCTCGTACTGAGCGCAGTATTGGATTTCTGCCTTAATGGACCTTTGAGTGACTCAACGCAACATCGGAAGATCATCGTCAGTGGAAAATCTTCGGATATCTTCTCCTTTCTTTCCTTTCTATTCCTTCGTGCCTCCCTCCCCTCTCCTTCTTTTTCTACCTCTTTCCTCCTTCTTTCCTTCCCTTCTCTCCCATCCCTCTCTATATTTTTCTTTATTGTTTTCCTTTCTCTTCCTTCATCCTTCCCTCTTTCTTTTTTATTCTTTTTATTCTCCTTTCTTTCTATTCTCTTTCCTTTTTCTATTCTTTTCTTTCTTTTCCCTTCCTTCCTCCCTCCCCCCTCCCTCCCTTCTTTTTCTACCTCTTTCCTCCTTCTTTCCTTCCCTTCTCTCCCATCCCTCTCTATATTTTTCTTTATTGTTTTCCTTTCTCTTCCTTCATCCTTCCCTCTTTCTTTTTATTCTTTTATTCTCCTTTCTTTCTATTCTCTTTCCTTTTTCTATTCTTTTCTTTCTTTTCCTCTCCTTACCTCCCTCCCTCTCTCTCTCTCTCTCTCCTTTCCCTTTTTCCTCCCCTCCTCCATTCATTTTCTTCTTCTTTCTCTCTCTCCTCTCTCTCCTCCTTCTCTTCCTATTCCGTGTTCCAATCCTTCCTAGCTAGAAACCCCAAACCGCACCCAGTGGGTTGAAAGGAATAACAATATCCCACCAACCGCTATTGAGCAAAAGTTAATGACCTCTCTGGTTATTTCTGCAGAGACAAACTTAGCAGCTGGAAAAAAAAAAGCTTTTCTTCAGCCAGATGGCCTGACCAGCAACTAATGAGGCCAGGAGTCAGTCTGAGCGCTAGAAACAATGGATAAATCAGCAGGCAGAGAGAGAGAAAAAAACCTTTACAAGAAAATGTCTCGTTCAGCCACAAAATAACACAACACACACACACAGAGAGGGAGAGAGGGAGAGAGAGACAACAGCAATCTTGCAAAGAACCGCAGTTGTTCTACAAGGCTTTCAATTTGCTCAAGGAAAAGAGCTGGCAGAGCAGAACAAATGCAGTGGGGTTGTTGGCTGCAGGGAGAGGCTGGGACGGAGTGGGCAGCCCTTCAGAAGGGATGGAGGTGGACCTGGACCCCCTGGGAAACGGGGAGGAGGGGAGGAGAGGGAGGAGGGAGGGAGGAGAGAAGGCAGAAGGAGGGAAGGAAGGAGAGGGTGGAAGGGTGGAAGGAAGGAAGTTAGGGAGGGAGAGAGGAAGGAAGGAAGGAAATGGAGGGAAGGCAGAAGGAGGGAAGGAAGGATAGGGGTGGAAGGGAGGAAGGAAGGAAGGAAGGAAGGAAGGGTGGACGGAAGTTAGGGAGGGAGAGGGAGGAGGAATGGAGAGAAGATAGAAGGAGGGAAGGAAGGAAGGATAGGGGTAAGAAGGAAGGAAGGAAGGAAGGAAGGAAGGAAGGAAGGAAGGAAGGAAGGAAGGAAGGAAGGAAGGAAGGAAGGAAGGAAAGAAGGAAGGAAGGAAGGAAGGAAGGAAGGAAGGAAGGAAGGAAGGAAGGAAGTTAGGGAGGGAGAGAGGGAGGGAGGAATGGAGAGAAGATAGAAGGAGGGAAGGAAGGAAGGATAGGGGTAGAAGGAAGGAAGGAAGGAAGGAAGGAAGGAAGGAAGGAAGGAAGGAAGGAAGGAAGGAAGGAAGGAAGTTAGGGAGGGAGAGAGGGTGGGAGGGAAGGGAGGCGGAGGGAGGGAGGAAGGAAGGAAATGGAGGGTAGGAAGGATAGGGATAGAAGGGAGGAACAGAGGAAGGATGGGGATGGAAGGGAGGAAGGGAGAGAAGAGGAGGAAGGAAGGGTGGAAGGAAGTTAGGGAGGGAGAGGGAGGGAGGGAAGGGAAGCAGAGGGAGAGAGGAAGGAAGGAAAGGGAGGAAGGGAGAAGGAGGGAAGGAAGGAAGGGTGGAAGGAAAGAAGTTAGGGAGGGAGAGAGGGAGGGCGGGAGGGAAGGGAGGCGGAGGGAGGGAGGGAGGAAGGAAATGGAGGGTAGGAGGGATAGGGATAGAAGGGAGGGACAGAGGAAGGATGGGGATGGAAGGGAGGAAGGGAGAGAAGAGGAGGGAAGGGACAACAAGGAGGGAAGGGAGGAAGGAAGGAAGTTAGGGAGGGAAGATGGGATAGGGAGGAAGGAAGAAAATGGAGGGAAGAGGGAAAGAGGGAAGGAAAGACAGGGCAGGCAGGCAGGCAGGCAGGCAGGCAGGCAGGCAGGCAGGCAGCAAGGAAGGAAGGAAGGAAGGAAGGAAGGAAGGAAGGAAGGAAGGAAGGAAGGAAGGAAGGAAGGAAGGAAGGAAGGAAGGAAAAGAGGAGCCCATCCTGGGGCATCTGTTAATTCTACTCACTGCCAGCGGAACCAAATCTCCTCCTACCCTTCCAAAAATGCAGACATGCAAATCCGAAAGCAGCTCAACCTTCCAAGGCCTATTTATGAATTAAATTGCTTTTGCTCGATTTTATGGCCAGGGGTTGATCTTGCTTCAGCAGTTGCCGGCTTTCCATTTCCAGGAACAGTAAACGTGCTCATAAATCTCTGATGTGCATGGTGTACACACACACACACACACACACACACACACACACACAAGTGCCCCCTCCTTCCCAACAGAGGCTGGTAGCGAGAAAGTTGCTTACTTGGGCATTATCTCACCTCGTTGGCTCACGCAGAAGTTTTTTTTACAGCCTTTTTACCCCCTGCTCTTCACCTCTCGGCAACCGGAGTAACAGAAGGACAGAGTCAGAAGGGAACTGGGAGGTCATCTAGCCCACCCAACCCTGCTCAAGCAGGAGACCCTAAACCAGGGATGCCCAACCTTGGAACTTGAAGACTTGTGGACTTCAACTCCCAGCATTCCCCAGCCAGCCTCAGACTTAATAGTTGAAGTCCATCCATTTTAAAGCATGCTGGCTGGGGAATTCTGGGAGTTTGAAGTCCACTCAACTTTAAAGGACCCTGGCTGGGGAATTCTGGGAACTGAAGTCCATCCATTTTAAAGCATGCTGGCTGGGGAATTCTGGGAGTGGAAGTCTTAAAGTATAAAGGCTGGGGAATTCTGGGAATAGCAGTCCATTCGTGGGGAATGGTGAGGCTTGAAGTTGATCCACGCTGCCTGGGGAATTCTGGGAGTTGAAGTCCACTCAACTTTAAAGCATGCTGGCTGGGGAATTCTGGGAGTGGAAGTCTTAAAGTATAAAGGCTGGGGAATTCTGGGAATAGCAGTCCATTCGTGGGGAATGGTGAGGCTTGAAGTTGATCCACGCTGCCTGGGGAATTCTGGGAGTTGAAGTCCACTCAACTTTAAAGCATGCTGGCTGGGGAATTCTGGGAGTGGAAGTCTTAAAGTATAAAGGCTGGGGAATTCTGGGAATAGCAGTCCATTCGTGGGGAATGGTGAGGCTTGAAGTTGATCCACGCTGCCTGGGGAATTCTGGGAGTTGAAGTCCACTCAACTTTAAAGCATGCTGGCTGGGGAATTCTGGGAGTGGAAGTCTTAAAGTATAAAGGCTGGGGAATTCTGGGAATAGCAGTCCATTCGTGGGGAATTGTGAGGCTTGAAGTTGATCCACGCTGCCTGGGGAATTCTGGGAGTTGAAGTCCATCCTTCTGAAAGCTGCCAAGGTTGTGTGCAGACTAAAAATAGACCATTGATCTGATTTCCATTATCAGCCCACTCAGTGAGTAACCGAAAGGCATTATCCTCGCTCGCGAGCTCCTTCCCCCTCTCCTTGCGGTGATGATGTTTGTGATCAAGAGGCATCGGTGGATGATGGGCACCCTGGGAGGTGAGGAGGGGGAGAAGGAAGCCCTGCAGGTTTTGGAGGAGTTTGTCTCAGAAAGGAAAAGCTGAAATTTGTAGCACGGCTCAACTGTAGGCAAACGGCCTCTTCCAGAACACGAGATTTAGAAGTTCCATCCGTTGTACGTCACTTCACATAGGATCTCCTGCTTGAGCAGGGGGTTGGACTGGATGACCTCAAAGCTCCCTCCCTTGTTCTGTTATTCGTTCCCTTGATTTCCAGGGCTTAAATGGATGCCTAATGCCAACGCAATCTGTTATGCTCCCAAAAGCCACACAATCAGAGGTGGGATTCAGCCGGTTCGGACCGGTTCTGGAGAACCAGTAGCAGAAATGTTGAGTAGTTGGGAGAACCGGCCAATCCCACCTCAGATTCGCCCCGCCGAGCCCATCTCTTCTATGCCTCCCATTGAGTCCCATCTGATCAGCTGGGTCTTCTTTGGTTGCCCTGCATAGGAGAATGGAGCTGGAAAGCAGGTTAGTGGGGTGGGGAGGGAAGGGGGATTTTGTAGTACAGTATATCCTTCCCCTGCCACGCCCGCCAAGCCATGCCCACCAAGCCACCCACAGAGAATGCCACGCCCACCAAGCCACGCCCACAGCTGATTGGCTGGGTCTTCTTTGGTTGCCCTGCCCAGGAGAACGGAGCTGGAAAGCAGGTGAGTGGGGTGGGGAGGGAAGGGGGATTTTGCAGTATATCCTTCCTCTGCCTTGTCCACCAAGCCATGCCCACCAAGCCACACACAGAATGCCATGCCCACCAAGCCACGCCCACAACTGATCAGCTGGGTCTTCTTTGGTTGCCTTGCCCAGGAGAACGGAGCTGGAAAGCAGGTGAGTGGGGTGGGGAGGGAAGGGGGATTTTGCAGTATATCCTTCCCCTGCCACGCCCGCCAAGCCATGCCATGCCCACAGAACCGGTAGTAAAAAAAATTGAATCCCACCACTGCACACAATCCTAGGCTACATCAATATCATGTGAAGTGTTAACCCCACTTTATAATGCCTTGGTAAAGGCCACACGTGGAATACGGCATGATGCATCCATGTTTTGGTGGCCACGATGTCCAAAAAGATTATGTTCTGCTTCAGCATGAACTCAACTATTCTGCCACTTGATCACATATACAGTGTAAATAGTATAAATACAATGTATAGTATAAACAGCTTGATAGCAGCTCCCAATCTAACATTATACACGTAAGAGAATATACAGAAAAATGATTTTGTACTAAAGAAGTAGATTATTTATAATTTTTCTTCTTTTCTTTCTTTTTGCTATTTTCTTTGTTACTTACTATTTTTCTTTATGTTTTTTTTTCCCCATAGAAGCAGACATCATTACTGACTGTTGATATTATAGTTATTAATTACACTCAAGATACTCTAGAAAGAGACTCTAGAAAGAGGGCAGAGAAGAACAACAGAGAGGATTAGGGGACTGGCGGCTAAAACATCTGAAAGAACGGTTGCAGGAATTGTGTAGGTCTACTCTGATGAAAAGAAGGACCATAAAGCCCCCCCATATTCAGGGAGGCTATGAGTTCAATCTGCACTTAGAGGCAGATATTTCTCTCTCTCTGGCCACGATGACAATATATCTGCTGAAACAAAACTCCGCACTGGCAACAGGAAAGGCAACCGGCCAGTAAAACACTCTGATAACTCCATTCAGTTGCTCGGACTCCACTCCGCAAGGGATTGTGGGTCATTAAAAGTAGATGATGCTCTGAAGGCAGGAGAAGAAGCAACGGATGGAAACTAATCAAGGAGAGAAGCAACCTAGAACTAAAAGGAGAAATTTCGTCACAGTGAGAACAATTTAATCAGTGGAACAGAACTTCGGAAACTGTGAATGCTCCAACCCTGGAAGTTTTCAAGAAGAGATTGGACGGCCATTTGTCCGGAATGGCACAGGATCTCCCTGGTATGGGGTCTCCTGCTTGAACAGGGGTTGGACTAGAAGACCTCCAAAGGTCTCTTCCAAATCTTGCTGTTACAGAAGAGAAGAGGAGAGGAGAGGAGAGAAAAGAAGAGAAAAGAAGAGAAAAGAAGAGAAAAGAAGAGAAAAGAAGAGAAAAGAGAATAAGGAAATAATAGAATAGAATGGAATGGAATGGGATGAGATGGGATGGGATGGAAGAGGAGAAGAGAAGAGAAGAGAAGAGAAGAGAAGAGAAGAGAAGAGAAGAGAAGAGAAGAGAAGAGAAGAGAAGAGAAGAGAAGAGAAGAGAATTCTTTATTGGCCAAGTGTGTTTATTGGACACACAAGGAATTTGTCTTGGTGCAAATGCTCTTAGTGCACATAAAAGAGATGATACATTCATCAAGAGTCCAGAATCATCAGGTGCAACACTTAATAATAGTCATGGGGTACAATAAGCAATCAAATCATACTAGGAAACAGTCCATATAAATCGTAAGGATACAAGCGACAAAGTTACAGTCACAAGTGGGAGGAGATGGGTGAAAGGATGGGAGGATTAATAATAATAGTACGGACTTTGTAAATAGTTGGACAGTGTTGAGGGAATTATTAGTTTAACAGAGTGATGGCGTTCGGGAAAAACTCCCCTTGTGTCTAGTTGTTCTGGTGTGCAGGGCTCTATAGCGTCGTTTTGAGGGAAGGAGTTGAAACAATTTATGTCCGGGATGTGAGGGGTCTGTAGATATTTTCACAGCCCTCTTTTTGACTTATGCAGTATATACAGGTCCTCCATGGAAGGCAGGTTGGCAGCCATTGTTTTTTTCTGCAGTCCTAATTATCCTCTGAAGTCTGTGTCTGTCCTGTTGGGTTGCAGAACCAAACCAGACAGTGATAGAGATGCAGATGACAGACTCCGTCATTCCTCTGTAGAACTGGATCAGCAGCTCCTTTTGGGCCGTTTGAGCTTCCTGAGTTGGCGCAGAAAGAACCTTCTTTGTTGTGCTTTTCTGATGACGTTTTGGATGTGAAGTTACTGTGGCTATGACAAACCCCACTCCGTGTCAATGTCCTTTCGAGAAGAATTTCCTAGCCAGAAAAAATCCCATTACTGCACTTTCGTGGGGTTTTTTATTTTTATTTTAAAAGTTTAAATTGTCGTTCTGCATTTGCCCACAAATCCTTCAGGTTTATTGATTGCCGAGGGCTTGGCACCCTCTTCGTCTTCTGGTGGAGCACTTATGAGAAATCAGGGCCTGAATGAAACAGGAGAAACCTTAATGCCATTCCAGACAAGTGGCTCTCCAGTCTCTTCTTAAAAAAACTCCAGTAATGGAGCGCCCACGATGTCTGGTGGCAAGCTGTTCCACTGGTTAATTGTTCTCACTGTCAGGTAATTCCTCCTTAGTTCCAAGTTGCTTCTCTCCTTGATGAGTTTCCATCCATTGCTTCTTGTCCTGCCTTGTGGGGCTTTGGAGAATAGCTTGACCCCCTTTTCTTTGGGGCAGCCCTTCAAATATTGGAAGATGCTATCATGCATCCAGTTGTAAAAAAAAGACGTTGAGACTCTGGAAAGCAGAGAAGAGCAACAAAGAAGATTAGGGGGCTGGAGGCTAAAACATAGGAAGAACAATGGTAGGGATTGGGCATGTGTAGTTTAATGAAAAGGACTAGTGGGGACATGATAGCAGCCTTCCAATATCTGAGGGGCTGCCCCAAAGAAAAGAGGGGTCAAATTATTCTCCAAAGGACCTGAAATCAGGACAAGGAGCAACGGATGGAAACGCATCAAGGAGAGAAGCAACTTAGAACGAAGGAGGAATTTCTTCACAGTTAGAACAATGAACCGTATCAACCATCAGTGCCAGAAAATGATATTTGTGATATGTTTTTAAATGTTCAGTTAACCGATTGTCATGTTTAATGAATAAAAATAGAATAACAATGAATAAAAAGGAAGCCCAGGCTTAGTTTTCCAGCAGAAGTAATTCTACCTAGATTGGTTAGAACAATTAACCCGTGGAATAACTTGTCTCCAGAAGTTGGGAATGCTCCATCACTGGAAGTTTTTCAGAAGAGGTTGGATAGCCCTTTGTCTGAAGTGGTGTAGGGTTTCCTGCCTAGGCAGGGGGTTGGACTAGAAGACCTCCAAGGTCCCTTCCAACTCTGCTATTCTATGTCCCCCTTAGTCCTTCTTTTCATCAAAGGAGACATCCCCCAATTCCTGTAACCATTCGTCGCATGTTTTAGCTCTTTATGGCTCTTCTCTGCACTTTTTCCAGAGTCTCAACCTCTTTCTTGATATCGTGGCAACAAGAATCACGTTAACAGATGAGGCCAAGCTATTTAGAAGCCACGTAAAGTCCAGGAGATATTTTGGAAACGGCTTCCTCTGCAATCTCCACAGTTTCTGGGGGGCTGTGACCTGCCAGAGAAGGTTGCCCCAAAGCGATTCAAAAATTAGAGACGGGTGGCTTCAGCGAAGCAAAAAATGTGTGTGATATCCAGAGCCCTTTTTCCAGTCTTTTTTCCGCTGAGTTTGCAAAACCTCGTTTGCTAAAAGGGGAAATGAAGACCAGAAAGAAGAAGGAAGAAAAAAAAACAGTAGATTTTTTTTTTTTTTTTGCACAATATGGATTAAAAAAAGATGTATTTAGGATTTGTGGATTGGGGGATTGGGGGAAACTGGGTAATAGGAAAAAAAAAAGGACCACATTGGCTCCCTTCTTTGACCGTTGGTGATTTTTTTGCAACGTCACTGAAAATGCAAAATTAAAACACCAAACCAACTAGCAGCATCAAAGTCTAAAGCAATACAAATCCAAATACAATACAAATGCAATTAAGGAGCAGTTCAAATGCAATTAATTTTAAAGTGAGCTTTTTTTCTTTCAGCTATTATTCTCTCCTTCCATAGTTTTGCTTGTTTCTTTCTTTCCTTTCTTTCTTTCCTTCCTTATTCTCACCCTTTCCTTCTTTCTTCTCCCTTTTCCTTCTTTCCTTCCTTCCTTCTTCCCACCCTCCTTCCTTCCTTGTCTCTCTCCCTTTTCTTTCTCTTTCCTTCTTTCTTTCTCTCTTCCTGTTTTTTATCTTTCTCTTTCCTTCCTTCCTTCATCCCTTCCTACCTTCCTTCTCCTTCTTTCCTTCCTTACCCTTCTTTCCTTCCTTCCCTCCCTTCTTCCTTCCTTCTCTCTCTCCCTTTTCTTTCTTTCTTTTTTCCTTCCCTTCTTTCTTTCTCTTCCTGTTTTTATCTTTCTCTTTCCTTCCTTCCTTCATCCCTTCCTTCTTCTTTCTTTCCTTCCTTTCCCTTTTTTCCTCTTTCTTCCTTCCCTCCCTTCTTCCTTCCTTCTCTCTCTCCCTTTTCTTTCTTTCTTTTTTCCTTCCCTTCTTTCTTTCTCTTTTCCTGTTTTTATCTTTCTCTTCCCTTCATTCCTTCACCCCTTCCTACCTTCCTTCTCCTTCTTTCTTTGCTTCCTTTCCTTTTTTCCTTCCTTCCTTTCTTCCTTCCTTCCCTCCCTTCTTACTTCCTTGTCTCTCTCCCTTTTCTTTCTTTCTTTTTTCTTTCTTCCTTTTCTTCCTTCTTTCTTTCTCTCTTCCTGTTTTTTATCTTTGTCTTTCCTTCCTTCATCCCTTCCTACCTTCTTTCTCCTTTTTCCTTCCTTTCCTCCCTCCTTCCTTCCTTGACTCTTCCTTTTCTTCCTTCCTTCCTTCTTTCCTTTCTTCCCTTTCTTCCTGTTTTTTACCTTTCTCTTTCCTTCCTTCATCCCTTCCTACCATCTCCTTCTTTCCTTCCTTTCCCTCCTTTTTCCTTCTCTCCCTCCTTCCTTCTTTGGGTTGCTTCTTATATTCTTTGTAAAACTTTTTGTAAAAATGATTTATAAAAGACAAAAGAGGTGAGATACTCTCTTTCGAAAAAGCAGGTGTTTTTGAAACAATGTCAAGACAGATTTGGTGAGATTGCTCTTTCTTTAAAAAAAAAAAAAAATTAAGTGCCCCAGAAGGTCCCCAAAAAACCTTTTTCCAGGGACCCCAATTTTTTTTTAAAAAAGAGAATCTCTCCATATTCACCCTCCCCCAAGCACACTAAGCCCATTCGCAGCCCCTCCCCAGTTTCTCCTCTACTCCGGTTTCATCTCTTTCTATTTCAATCGAAGCTCAAAAGGGCAGCCATTTCATTTTTTTAAAAGTCTCTTTGAAGACTTTTTTTTTTTTTTTTGAAAGCCCGAAATAATAAGATGGAGAGAAATGGGATCGAACCAGGGCTAAAAATGGAATGTCTCCATTCCAAAGAGGACTCTCAGATGGCAAAATGAACAATAAAACACGGCAACAGCCAAAAAAACAACAACACAAATTGTGCTGCGTGATCCACTCATAATTTCTTTGGAGGTTTTTGCTATAAAGCTTCGACAAAATACAATTGGTCCTCAACTTACCACAGTGCATTTAATGACCGTTTGAAGTTGCAGCACTGGCAAAAAAAAAAAAGTGACTTATAATTCATAGAGTAACAGAGTTGGAAGGGACCTTGGAGGTCTTCTAGTCCAACCCCTATGATTATAGTTATTTATTCTATTACTTACATTACTACCCTGTTTCTCCAACAATACGGCCTCCCCCAATAGGAAGTCCCAGCATGTTTTATAGGCATGAAATGAAATTAAGCTCCTCCCCCCCAAATTAAGGCCTATATTAAAACATGCAAAATGGGGGGGGGAATGGCGGAGGGGATTGCCGTTAGGAAGTACTTTTGTTGCACACCCGGATATGGTGCTGCCTGCGTTGACCCCGATACGAAGTGCCCCACCAACGCCGAGGTCAACATCCAAGCCGTTGCCGCCCGCCCGCCCAAAGATGCAAGGGGGGGGGAATTAAGTCACCCCCGAAAAGACAGCCTAGCCATTTTTTCGGGGCTCAAAAAAAAAAAAAAAACCCAGCCTTATTATATGAGAAACACGATATTACTATTAATCTTCTCATAACTCTTTATTGCCCATCTCCTTCCACTTGTGACTGTGTGACTGTGACTTTGTCACTTGTATCCTTACGGTTTATATGGACTGTTTCCTAGTATGATTTGATTGCTTATTGCATCCTATGACCATCATTAAGTGTTGCACCGTATGATTCTCGACTCTTGACAAATGTATCTTTTCTTTTATGTGCACTGAGAGCATTTATTTGCACCAAGACAAATTCCTTGTGTGTCCAATCACACCTGGCCAATAAAGAATTCTATCCTATCCTATCCTATCCTATCCTATCCTATCCTATCCTATCCTATCCTATCCTATCCTATCCTATTCCTATTCTATCCCTATTCCTATTCCTATTCTATTCTATTCTGTTTTGTTCTATTCCATTCCATTCCATTCCATTCCATTCCATTCCATTCCATTCCATTCCATTCTATTCTATTCTATTCTATTCTATTCTATTCTATTCTATTCTTATTGCACTCTATGACTATTATTAAGTGTTGCACCTGATGACTCTTGACAAATGTATCTTTTATTTTATGTATACTGAGAGCATTTGCACCAAGACACAATCACATGTAGCCAATAAAGAATTCTATGCTATGCTGCTATGCTATTCTATTCTATTCTATTCTATTATTCTATTCTATTCTATTCTATTCTATTCTATTCTATTCTATTCTATTCTTTATTTGATATTCTATTGCATTCCATTCTATTCCATTCCATATATTCTATTCTCTCTATTCTCTTCTCTTCTCCTTTATTCTGTATCTTTCTGTTCTGTTCTATGCTGCAACCCAGTCCCGTCCTTACAACCTTTGGGACGCGTCCTTCACATGCCTCCTCCTTCCAGCATCCTTCTCCCCACCAACCCCCCGCATCACTCCGGGCGCAGCCACGCGACTTGCTCCTCGCGTCGCCTCTCCCACCCACCCACCCCCACCCCTGGGGGAGATTCCCCTGGACACGCTTCTCCGACAGCGTGGGGAGAAGAGCCGCTCCCCCGCCCCCCCGCCGTCCAACGCCTCCCGCCTCCCCTCAAGAAGAGGCAGGCACGGAGAAAGCCTCTGAGAACGTGCAGAGAGCCGGAGGATCCCGGACGCCAAAGTCGGGGCTCCCTTCTGCCCACTCCGCTGAGCGACGCCCCCAAACTAGGGGCAGACAAGGCACAGAGCCTCTGAGAACGTGCAGAGAGCCGGACAGTGCCCGAAAGAGACAGAGAGAGCGCCTCTGAGAACGTGCAGAGGGCCGGAGGGTGCCAGGCAACAAAGCTTCGATTCACTCCGCCGTCCGACGCCCCGGGAAAAAAAAGGCAGGGAAAAGAGGGAGCCTCTGGGGACGTGCAGAAAGCCGAAGGATACGAGGCGCCGACGCCAGGGCAACATAGTCTACTCACCCCACCATCCGACGCCCCCAAACAAGAGGCAGGCAAGAAAGAGCGCCTCTGAGAACGTGCAGAGTGCCGGGCGCCAAACTCGGGGCGGGGCGGGTGTGTGTGTGTGTGACTCTCTTCTGCCCAGTCGGTCGAAGGACGCCCCGAAAGAAAAGGCAGCAAGAGCTCCCGAGAACGCGCAGAGAGCCGGAGGGAGCCCGAAAGAGGCAGAGAGAGCGCCTCTGAGAACGCGCAGAGAGCCGGAGGGAGCCAGGCGCCAAAGTGGAGGGGTCCCTTCCGCCCACTCCGCCGCCCCCAAACTAGAGGGCCGACAAGGCACAGAGCCTCTGAGAACGTGCAGAGAGCCGGAGGGAGCCAGGTGCCAAAGTGGAGGAGTCCCTTCCGCTCACTCCGCCGCCCCCAAACTACAGGGTCGACAAGGCACAGAGCCTCTGAGAAGGTGCAGAGAGCCGGAGAGTGCCCGAAAGAGGCCGAGAGAGAGAGCGCCTCTGAGAACGTGCAGAGAGAGCAAGCGGGTCCCCAAACATCCAAGCGTCCCAGCCGGAGGAGAGAGAGGCAAGCAGAGGCGCGCGCCCCCGAAGGCCGCCCGCGCGCGCTCCCGCCCTCCCTCCCTCCCTCCCTGGAGCCGAGCCGGGGCAGCCTCCTCCTCGGCTCTCCCCGCCTCCCACCTGGGCCGTCCGGAGCAGCCTCCCCGCGCCCGGCCCAGACTTCCCTCCGGCTGCCGTCGAAAGCAGCGCTCTCCCCGGGCCAGGCGGCGGCGGCGGCGGCTCCGGAGCCTCCGAAGCAGCCGGCAGCCCTCCCGGGCGGCGCTGGCGGGGATGCCCAAGCTGGGCTAAGCATGGCCCGGCGCCCCCTTCGCTGCTGCGCCTCCTCCTCCTCCTCCTCTTCCTCCTCCTCCTCTTCCTCCCTCCGCTGCTGCAGAGCCGGGGCTGCTCGCCTTGTTTCTGGTTCGCCACGCCGGACACGGTGCAGTGCCGCTTCGTGGTGCTGCAAGAGCCGCCGGCGGAGCTGCCGTCCGCGGTGCGCAACTTGACCGTGGTGGGCGCCAACCTGACCGTGCTGAGCCGGGCGGCCTTTGCGGGCGGCTGGGAGCCTCGGGGTTGGGCTCGACGACCCTTGCTCCACTTAACGTTGCTGGCGTTGCTCCGGAGCGGCATCGAAACGCTGGAAGAAGCGGCTTTCGCCGGGCTGCCGTCCTTGGCCGCGCTGGATTTAAGCCACAACCCGCTGCGCCGCGTCTCGCCCGGCGCTTTCCTCTTCTGCGCCCGCTTGCACCGGCTCGGCCTCAACGGGGCGCTGACGGACGGACGGACGGCCGAAGAAGTGCTGGGCTCGGCTCTGGCCAACCTCAGCCTTGCGCGGCTGGAGCTGGCCGGCAACGGGTTGCGCGCCCTGCCCGCCGGCTGGGCGCTGCCGGCTTCTTTGCAAGAGCTGGACGCGCGCAACAACTCGCTCCGGGCGCCGCGGCCCGACGGGCTGGCCGCGCCTCTGCTGCGCTTGCAGCTGGCGGGCAACCCCCTGACTTGCGACTGCCCCGCTCTGCGACCGCTGCTGCTCTGGCTGGGCAACGCCACGTGGCGGGCGCCGGATCGGAGGGAGCTGCGCTGCGCCGACCCTCCGCAGCTGCGGGACGCGCTGGTGCTGCGCCTTCGGCCCCGCCAGCTTCAGTGCCTGGAGGAAGGGGCGGCTTGGGAGCTGCTGGAGCCCGTCGGCGGGCCGGAGCCGAAGGAGCTGGAGACCGTCTCCTACGTCTTCCTGGGCATCGTGCTGGCATTGATCGGCTTGGTTTTCTTGATGGTGCTTTACCTGAATCGACGGGGCATTAAACGGTGGCTGAACAACCTGCGGGAAGCCTGCCGGGATCAGATGGAGGGGTACCAGTACCGCTACGAGCAGGACAGCGACCCCAGGCGGGCCAGCCCGGGGGGCCTCTGAAACTGGGCAGATCTGAAGGACAACTGGTGACCCCCCTGCCTCCTAAACTTGCCAGGGAGGTTGGCAGCACCCCAAGTTTTCTCTCTGGGGCAGCTGACACTGGCTGGATGAGATATTGAGGGGGGTCTTGGGTTGGAGCTCCAGGCTTTGGATGCCCTTGCGAGCTGCCCCGTATCCCGAGATGCCAACCCGGCGGTGGCATCTGGCAGCTAAGCAGGGTCAGAGCTGGTCAAAGCTTGGAGGGGAGAACTGGAGGCTAGAAGGGAGGGGGGGGAATCGACCTTATCTCGGAAGAAGGGACTGCAGAGATGTGGCTGCAGGACTGAGGCTGTGCCTTAAGTCTGTCTTAGATAACTAGCCTAATTGTTAACCGTGGCTAATCTGGAGAGCCTAAACCGATCTTGGCTAGCAAGCTTAGATGAAAGGCAACCAGGAAGTTGTGGAAAAAATGGCCAGAAGCTTGAAGTCGGAAAGGACCGTTTCTGTATGATTTCCAAAGGGATGGATTGAATCCCAGAGAACTGAAAGCCACTTTTAAAAAGGCAGCTCAGTTCTTATGGATGCTCCACTCTTGAACCCAGGACTCTGGATTCGGCCGAGGTTCCTCGCTGCCCACTGAATAGGGGACAGTTGGTGCGAATTCCTCCCATCGCGGCCTGGCGCAGATTTTCCCGGAAAGCCAGCTTTGTGCCATGCCAGGGGGCTGCCTTCCGCTGAGACCTCACCCCTCCAAAGCCTCTCTCCCCCTCCCCCTTTAAGGCTCGCGGGGGGTGGGGGTGACAGATACCCAGAAAAAATGCCACGAACCGAAGCCATCTATTCTGCCAACGTAGCTGGTGGAGATTCCTTGCAATAATTTGGATACGGACGGCGGAGGATCCCGGGGTTGATTTTCCCGAAGGAATTAGGGGAAGGGGGATTGGATTCTTGGGAATGAATGAATTCCAGAGCCTGGATGAAACAAACCGGGGTCAGGAATTGTGAGGAAGGGGTTTCCACCGTCTTCCTGTCTGGAAAAATAATATGATCAAAGAAAGAGCGCTTTTTATTTTTCCCCCTCTCCAAATCTGTGGTTCTTTCCCCCACCCCAATTCCAATGGGTCTGTGCCAACTCCCCCATGCCAGCTATGGAAAGGGGGAGGGTATCCCCCATCTTCCCCTGCCCTTAATCAGCCCAGGCCTCTCCCCCTTTCCTCAGCAGCATGGGTTTCGGAGTCAGTGACTTTCCGCACGACTGTGAATTTTGAATGATTTCGGACCCAATTCTCACAGACTTTTGAAGCTTCAGGGAATGTTGCAATAGAACAGAAAATCCTTTTTCTTTTTTAATTAAAAAACAAAAACCAAAACACTTTTTGCTGTGTTTCCGATGATTTCAGAAACACACACACATCAAGAACAGATGCCATAATCCCTATGGGGGAAAACGTCTGGAAGGGAAGCCTGATGAATTTCCTCTGAGTAGGTCCATTCATACCCAATAATTGCTCCTTAGGGGAACCAGGTTTGCTGATTCCCGACGGATCTCTGCAGCCGTATAGAAAATCTCAGAAGTCGCTGGCTGCAGACGCTTCTTTCATCCTTACCTTGACCTCTGCAGCGTTATTAGTCAATCTTCAAATAGGATCTATACGCCAGGCCTTCCTAGATTTATTGCTGTTCCATATTAATTCTGATTTTTTTTTTAACTTGCTGAAGGAGAATGGTAAAGGACTGGGAGAGTCACCGTTGGGAAACTCAGGGGACCAAAGGCATCAGGGAACAAATTAAAATTGTAATAAACTTCAATTTTTCTTCCAAGGAACCTGAAATTCTCTGGCTCAACGTTGCTGTTTTTATCTGCACGCTGGATTTCAGTGGAAATTTACATGCTGTTTTGATTGCATCCAGCCTAAATTGCCTTTCCCGAAAATATTATCCTTCCCACTCCAGGTCCTCTTTCTGGTTTCACAGCCGTGACCAGGTGACCTTAAAAACAGAGGTCTCCAAACTTGGCTAATTTAAGACTTGTGGACTTCAACTCCCAGAATTCTCCCCAGCCAGCATCGCTTGCTCTCTTGTAATCCCTTCCTCTGCAATCTCTCTCCACTTTAGGTGGTTGAGAGAAAAAAAAGAAACAGACACGGCTGGCTGGGGAATTGTGGGAGTTGAAGTCCACAAGTCTTAAAGGGGCCAAGGTGGGAGACCCCTGACTTAGATGACCTTTCTGGTCTCTCCCAACTCTATCATTCCTGGCTGGCTGGGGAATTCTGGGAGTTGAAGTCCACAAGTCTTAAAGCGGCCAAGGTGGGAGACCCCTGACTTAGATGACCCTTCTGGTCTCTCCCAACTCTATCATTCCTGGATGGCTGGGGAATTCTGGGAGTTGAAGTCCACAAGTCTTAAAGCGGCCAAGGTTGGAGACCCCTGACTTAAAACATTGAAGGAAGGAAGAAGAATGTGGCCCCGGGAGAGAAGACAGAACCCCAGAGTTGGGAGCGACCTTAGAGGCCATCTAGTCAACTCCCTGCTCAATGCAGGCTGAAACAGTGTTTATAAATAAGGTAAATACCTTAAATAAGAAAGCCACCTCTTTCTTCGGGGTGGGTAGTAGAAAGCGGCAAAGAATAGAGGTAGTCCTCAACTTATGTCCACAACTGGGACCAGAATATTTGTTGGCCAAACAAGACAGTGGTTTCGTGGAGTCATGCCTGAATTTATGACCTTATTTTTTTTGCCAAGGCCATTAAGTGAATCACTGAAGTTGTTAAGTCAATGGCTGCAGTTAAGTGAATGGTGCAGTTGTTAAGTGAATCATTTCAGTTGTTAAGTGAATGATGTGGTCCTTAAGTGAATCTGGCTCCCTCCCCCCAATTGATTTCGCTTATTTGAAGCCAGCTGGGAAGGTTGTCATGCCCGTTGGATTCTGATTCCAAGGGGGAGGTGGAACAGTCGACAGGCAGTGGCAGCGTGGCTCCCGTGGCTGTGGAGGAAACTGGGGAAGGGCATAGTCCTGTTGGGCATTGAGAGGAAGACCCAGGGCCATCCACTCTTCATCTTAGGGCACACAGGGAGGAGCGGATAAGGGAGCAACATGGTTTAGGGGGAGGAAAGGGCCCTGATCCCCTTCCTGGGCTGCAGCTGGGAAGACTGTTTAAAAGGGGAAACTGCGCATGGCAAAGTTGCTGGAAGCAAAGCGTGCATTATCTTGGTCGAGGCTTATCTGGGTTTTGGCGTCCTCCCAACTGTGGTTGCTGCATTATCTGTTGGAAGTCTGCAATTTATCATCCTGGCCTGCTGTGTTAATGACTTCAGTGTGGCTTGGGTTGTTGTTGTTTTTTAATTTCTAATTATCTTTACTTTGGGTTCGGACTGCATTTACTCCCTTCGTAGACTGTTTTTAGAAGAGTTTGTTCTCCAGCCGAGGATAATTGGACATTGGGGGCCAAGTTGGAGGCATTAAAGGGAATTTATTCTACTTTGGTGACTTCGTTATTTTTGTGCCACGCCCCTTTGGGTCATCACAGGTTGCAAGAGGCGATCCCATGACCCCAGGACAGTGCAACCGTTGTTAAGAGCTTGCCAAGTGCCTGAATTTTGATCACGTGACATTGGGAAATGCTATGTCATAACTGCAAGGATTGGTCCTAAGTCATTTTTTTTTTTTTTTGGGTGCTGTTTTAACTTTGAACAAACACGAAACGAATGTCAGTCAAGGACTAAGAGAATTTTCAACTTCTGTTATAGTGATGCTCGACAGCTTTAAGATCTGTGGACTTCAATTCCTTTCACTGGGGAATTCTGGGAGTTGAAGTCCAGCCATCTTTCAGGAGCAAAGGTTGAGAAACTCTCCCTAGAGCAGAGTCGCCAACCAGTGGGCTAGGAACCACTGGGGGTCCGTGAGAAAATGTTGGTTGTTCGCAGAGAAATGTCACCCCCAAAGCAATTAATCCAGGCTGTGCGGGAACACAAAGCTTGCATTGCTTGCATTGCGAACAACACGAGGTATTGAGGGGAGGGGGGAAAGGGCAGAGGGGGGAAACTTGCCCCACTCACCCCACGCTCCTGGCCTGGCCACCGGGCTGCTTCTTTCTGCTTCTTTCTTCTTCTGCTTTTGGCTGCATGCAAGGAAAGCAGCCAAAGTTTTTCTTTTTCTCCCCCAAACTCCACCAGAAATGAGTCTTTGGGACCCTGCAAGGCCTCCTGCTCCAAGAGGCTGTGCCGGCAAAGACTCATTTCTGGTGGAGTTTGGGGAGAGAAAGAAAGACTTCTGCGCTTCCTGCTGCTTTCCTTGCATGAAGCCAAAAGTCTCTCTCTCTCTCTCTCTCCCCCGAGAACGGAGCTGGAGACGGTATCCTGCGATCCCAAATAAAGAACGATCAATCAGTAGGAAAACAGGGTGAGGAGATTTTCCTGCAGATTTTTTGGGGATTTTCCCAGGGTCTCTATTCCGCGGGAATTAAAATGATGAGTTTGGTGGTCCTTGAGGTCCAAAAGGTTGGCAACCCCTGGACTAGAGGTCTCTAAGGAAGCACCATCCAGCCTTTTTTTGGGGGGGGGGATCCATTTGAGAAAATGCATCAGATGGTGGGAATCTTCTCCCTCTCTTCCAAACGTGAGGGAATGCAAAGAGGCAGGGGATCTTTTGAGGTTTCTGAATTCTGCAGAAGCCACCAAGGTGTTATGTTTTCACAAAGAGGATGGAGATCTTAGGTTAGGTCTGTTTTTCTGGGGGTTTCTTTTTCCCCCCCATCTGGTGGAAAATCTCTTGGAGTTTTCTTGGGACTTTGGATAATGAGACGGATGAAGAAAGAGAAGGAAGACAGTCAAAAAGGGAGGGAGGGAGGAAAGGAAGGAGAGAGAAAGAAAATGAGAAAGGGAGGGAGGAAGGGGAAAGGAAATGAGAGAGGAAAGGAAAGGAAAGGAAAAAACAAAAAGGGAGGGATGGAGGGGGGGAAGGAGGAGAGAGAAAGAAAATGAGAAAGGGAAGAAGTGAGGGAGGAAGGAAGGGAGAAAGAGACAAAGAGAAAAAAAGAAAGAGAAAAAGAGAAGAAAAAAGAAAGAAAAGAAAGAAGGAAAGAAAGAAGGAAAAGAAAGGAAAGAAGGGAGGAAAAGAAAGAAGGGAAAGAAGGAGAGAAAGAAAAAGAGAAAGCTACAGTAGTTTCAGGTTTGCTTAGAAAACACCCCTTGGGTGTTCAAATTTCTTGCACTTTTTGTCACGCCTTCAGCCTCTGTCTAAGAAATGGAGTTTGCATCTCTTCATTATATGGCTTTTTTTTTTATTTTTACTGTAAACCTTGCAAACAATTTGCACTGCAACCTTGAGAGGTCAAAAATAGCCCTGGGGTAGAAGGTACCCCATACAGGTGGGAGGTGGGTGGGCTTTGCATTCCAGGCAGCAAAAATAGTGTAACTCCAGGGTTTTCAGGAAGTCCTGTGTGTGTGTGTGTGTGTGTGTGTGTGTGTGTATTAAGCATTATTGAGCAACATCTGATAAATCCTCAGAGAAGCTGATATATAAGCATGAATGTATATCAGTGCGTGTTTGTGTATTGTGATTTTTTTGGGGGAGTAGGGTTTGGTTAGTGAGGAGGCTGATTTGTGCAAAAGACTTTCATGAAGGTACAAATCCCCCCCCCCCAGTTTAAGTCCTTTGGGAGACACTAAATTGCAAATTTCCCTTTTTTTTTAATGGCAAGAGCAAATGGCCTTGGGCTGCTGCTCCCAGCTGGAAAATTCCTTCTGCTAACAGCTGTAAAACATGATGCGACCTTCTTTTTCCTCTTTCATTTCTGACCAGATACCCTTGGAGAAGCGGGGGTGGAGGAACAAAATAATAAAATAAAAAAGAAGGCAAAGAAAGGGGAAAAAAGGAGGTTTGCATGGAGACATCTGTTCGAGTTTGCTGCAGAGGGCAGAATTAATGGGGAAGTGGCTGAGAATTTGGAGAATCGAAGGGCAGCCATGGCTAGAGTTGATGCTGAAGGACGTCGGGATAATCCTTGAGGACTAGAGACGCCCAGGGGTGGTAGGGGGAAGAGGTTGTTGGCCCACACCACCTTGCCTTGGCATGGAAATGTGGCATGAGTGGGCCTGAATTTCCTTTCCAGCAGTGCTTAAAAACCCATCAGCTGTGAAATCTTGGCAGGGTTGGCATTCTGGCCAGCCTCTGCGCCTTGGCATCCATTAAGACCTTGTCACAAATGCTGTTGGAAGTGTGTGAGGCCTTCGTTTTGACTTGCTGCGGAGACAGCTAAGAGGAGAGAGCCTCCAGCTGCAAAGACAGTCTAACTGCAATACGTATATATATATGGAGGCTGGTAGGCAGAGGCAGAAGATAAATAGATGAGAGACAGAGAGAGAGAGAGAGAGAGAGAGAGAGAGATGATAGGTAGGTAGGTAGGTAGGTATAGAGATAGATAGATGATGATAGATAGATAGATAGATAGATAGATAGATAGATAGATAGATAGATAGATAGATAGATAGAGATAGAGATAGAGATAGAGATAGAGATAGATAGAGATATAGAGATATATAGAGATAGAGATATATAGATACAGATATAGGTAGATGATAGGTAAATAGATATAGATGATAGATAGATAGATAGATAGATAGATAGATAGATAGATAGATAGATAGAGATAGAGATATATAGATAGATAGAGATATATAGAGATAGAGATATATAGATACAGATATAGATAGATGATAGGTAAATAGATATAGATAGATGATAGATAGATGATAGATAGATAGATAGATAGATAGATAGAGATAGAGATATATAGATAGATAGAGATATATAGAGATAGAGATATATAGATACAGATATAGATAGATGATAGGTAAATAGATATAGATAGATGATAGATAGATGATAGATAGATAGATAGATAGATAGATAGATAGAGATAGAGATATATAAATAGATAGAGATATATAGAGATAGAGATATATAGATACAGATATAGATAGATGATAGGTAAATAGATATAGATAGATGATAGATAGATAGAGATAGAGATAGAGATAGAGATAGAGATAGATAGATAGATAGATAGATAGATAGATAGATAGATAGATAGATAGATAGATAGATAGATAGATAGATAGATAGATAGATAGATAGATGATAGATAGATAGATTCTGCCTCTGCCTACCAGTATCCATCGGTATTCATCTGATATTTATCCTGTCAGTGTGTGAGAGAGTTGAGGGCTGTTTAGAAACTGAAAGAGTATTTACTGTGTGAGTAAGGAGGAGACAGCAAGGAGCCTGGGTGTGGCTTAGCTCAACTATTCTGTATTAAAGCTGCTTGGTGCTCTGAAACTGAAACTGAAAGTGAAACTCCCCTCCTCTGCTTGTGTTTTGCCTTTACAAGAGATTTCTTTTTTTCAGGTGGGGAGGGAGAGTAAAACTCCTGAGCATTGGAGCGTGTTAATAATAATAATATAGGAAATACTCTCAATGCTCTGAGGGTCCTTTTGAAAAATCCTTTCTTAGTGAGCCCCTAGAAGCCAAGAAGAAGATACGGGCCAAATTTCAAGTTTGTAGGCTTTACGGTTCTGGAGATTTTGTGATGATGAGTGAGGGGCATTTCGCTTTTACAGATAGAAGATAGAAGACGAGTTGAAGTCCACAGAGCTTTTGAAATCCCACAGGTTGGAGAAATAACCGCTTTAGATCATGAAGTTGGGAGGGACTTTAAAGATCATCTAGTCCAGCCCCCTGCTTAGAAATCTTTTTTTTTTCTTCATTCTGAGAAGGACATGATTTCAACTTTCCTCAAATAGAAGGTGCATGATTAAATTGCCCTTTTCAGAATGAAGACAAGAGAATTTTTAACAAGGCTGAGATAAATTCTAAGGTGGAAAGATAAAACAGGTGCTAAAATCTGATATATTTTTTTCCCCGTGCGGACTTACCCTAACTCAGTTTTGTCTGCAGTTTTATTTTTTTGTCAGCATATTCTAATTTTTATTCATTCTGTGCATGTGTACACAGAATGCATTTTGGGGCAGATTTTTCCCTAATACAATATACGTTTTTAAAAAGTCTGGGAACTGCACTGCGGAATTCAAAGTGTTTTCAAACGGTACTTACAAACAGAGGCACTGCAGATGGCACTAATTCATGCTTCCTGGCTTATCTTTAACCTTCCCATCCATGATTAAACCTTCATTACCCTGCATGTCTTAGAGAAAAGCAGGACTAGGGGTGTCATGATAGCCGCTTTCTATGATTCTTGGGATGCATTAATCACATTTTTAATTTCTCCATGCTTGATATCCTCAAACTGTAAAAGGCCCAGAAGGACTAAGTGGGGGGGACATGATAGCAGACTTCCAATATTTGAGGGGCTGCTCCAGAGGGTCCATCTCTTCTCCAGACCAAGGAGTCTGCAACCTTGGCCACTTTAAGCCTGGAGGACTTCAACTCCCAGAATTCCCCAGCCAGGGTATGTCTCAGCCTTGGCTGGGGGATTCTGGGAGCTGAAGTCCACATATCTTCGAGTAGCCAAAGTTGACGGACACTGATTTAGAGCAGGGGTCTCCAACCTCGGCCACTTTAAGCCTGGGGGACTTCAACTCCCAGAATTCCCCAGCCAGCTTTGCGGAAGTGGGATTCAGCCGGTTCTGACCAAATCTGGAGAACCGGTAGCGGAAATTTGGAGTAGTTCGGAGAACCGGCCAATCCCACCTCTGACTGGCCCCGCCAACCCCATCTCTTCTCTGCCTCCCATTGAGTCCCAGCTGATCAGCTGGGTCTCCTTTGGTTGCCCTGTACAGGAGAACGGAGCTGGAAAGCAGGTTAGTGGGGTGGGGTGGGAAGGGGGATTTTGCACTATCCTTCCTCTGCCACTCTCACCAAGCCACACCCACCAAGCTACTCCATGCCATGCCCATCAAGCCACCAGCCACACCCACAGAACACCACGCCCATCAAGCCACGCCCACAGCTGATCAGCTGGGTCTCCTTTGGTTGCCTCGCACAGGAGAACGGAGCTGGAAAGCAGGTTAGTGGGGTGGAGAGGGAAGGGGATTTTGCAGGATCCTTCCCTGCCACACCCACCAAGCCACACCCACAGAACACCACACCCACCAAGCCACGCCCACAGCTGATCGGCTGGGTCTCCTTTGGTTGCCCCACACAGGAGAACGGAGCTGGAAAGCAGGTTAGTGGGGTGGGGAGGGAAGGGGGATTTTGCAGGATCCTTCCCCTGCCACACCCACCAAGCCACGCCCACAGAAAGCCATGCCCATCACGCCACACACGCCACACCCAGAGAACCAGTACTAAAATAAATCGAATTCCCACCCCTGGAGCTTTGCTTCGTTGGAGTCTGCCAGGCTTAAAGTTGCCACGGTTGGAGCCCCCTGCCCCAGACCACCATGGAGGGGAAGTAATCCAGGAGAGAAGCAACCCGAAATGGAGGGGAAATGGTACAGGAATGGTATAGGATCTCCTCCTTGAGCAGGGGGTTGGACTAGAAGACCTCCAAGGTCCCTTCCAGCTCTCTTCTGATTTGATTGATTGATTTGACCAGTTCTTCTTCTGAAGATCCAGACCCATCAAATCCTTCTCATTGTCTCAAAAATAGTTCTTTCCTTCCTTCCCTGTCTCCTTCATTTCTTCCCTCCCCTTCATTTGTTCCTCTTTCCTTTCCTTCTCTCCCTTCCTTCCCTGTCCTTCTTTCCCTCTTCTTTTTACCTCCCACTCTCCCTCTCCTCCTCCCCTTTCTTCCTTGTCCTTTCTTTCCTCTCTTCCTTCTCCTTCCCTCTCTCCTTCCTTCATTTTTCCCTCTCCTTCCCTCCCTCCCTTCCGTCTCTTCTTTCCTTCTCCCTTTCTTTTCCTTCCTTCCTTCCTTCCCTCCCTCAAAGAATTACTGTTCATTTACCAGTTCAAAACCTGACATTATATATACATTGGCAATGCAGTGCCAAACCAAATAGTTTCTCTCTCCCTCCCTCCTCTTCTTCTCCCTTCCTCTTCTCTCCCCTCCTCCCTTCCTCTCCCTCCCTCTCTATCCTCTTTTCTTTCTCTCTCTCCTCTCTCTCCTCTCCCTCCCTCTCCCGTTCTCTCCTTCTCCTTCCTCTCTTCTCTCTCCCTTCTTTTTTCTCTCCTCTCTTCTCATCTCTTCCACTCTCCTCTCTTCTTTCTCTCTCCCTCCCTCTCTCCTTCTCCCTCTCTCTTCTCTCCCTCCCCTCCCTCTTTTCTTTCTCTCTCTCTAATACAACCCCTTTCCTTTCTCTCTCCTCTCTCTCCCCTCTTCTTTTTCTCTCTCTCTTCTCCCTCCTTCTCTCCTCCCTTCTCTCCCTCCTCTTTTCTTTCTCTTCTCCTCTCTCCCTCCCTCTCTCCTTCTTTCTTCTTCTCTCCCTCCTCCCTTCCTCTCCCTCCCTCTTTCTTTCTCTCTCTTCTCTCTCTCCTCCCCTCTCCTCTCTCTCCTCTCTCCTCTCCCTCTCTCTCCTCCCTTCCTCTCTCTCTCTCTCCCTCCCTCTCTCTTCTCTCCTTCCTCTTCTCTCCCTCCTCCCTTCCTCTCCCTCCCTCTTTTCTTTCTCTCTTCTCTCTCTCTCTTCTCTCCCTCTTTTTCTCTCTCTCTCTCTTCCTCCCTCTCTCCTCCCTTCTTCTCTCTCTCTCCCTCCCTCTCTCTCTCCTTCTCCTTCTTCTCTCCCCTCCTCCCTTCCTCTCCCTCCCTCTTTTCTTTCTCTCTTCTCTCTCTCTCTCTCTCCCCTCTCTTCTTTTTCTCTCTCTCCTCTCTCTCCCTCCCTCTCTCCTTCTCCCTTCTTCTTCTCTCCCCTCCTCTTCCTCTCCCTCCCTCTTTTCTTCCTCTCTTCTCCTCTCTCCTCTTCCCTCTCTTCTTTTTCTCTCTCTCTCTCTCTCCCTCCCTCTCTCCTCTCCTTCTTCTTCTCTCTCCCCTCTCCTTCCTCTCCCTCTTTCTTCCTCTCTTTCTCTCTCTCCTCTCTCCCTCTCTTCTTTTCTCTCTCCTCTCTCTCCCTTCCTCTTCCTTCTCCCTTCTTCTTCTCTCCCCTCCTCCTTCCTCTCCCTCCCTCTTTCTTTCTCTCTCTTCTCTCTCTCTCTCTCTCTCTCCCTCTCTTCTTTTTCTCTCCTCTCTCTCTCTCCCTCCCTCCCTCTCCTCCCTCCCTCTCTCCTCTCTCTTCCCTCTCTCTCTCCACTCCCTCTTCTCTGTCCCTCTCTCCCTCCCTCTCTCCTCTCCTTTACAGCCAGGCCCTCTAAGCTTTCGCCTCGCACAATCCAGCAGGAACAGAGTGAAGATTTTTGCGCTTTTATGAATCTTTTCTAATCCCCTTTCTTCCTTTCGCAGCCAGACGGACGAGGCATCACACTCTTTCAGTTTGTCTTGCCAAACCGAACCCCTTGTTGGCTCTATCCTGCCGTTCCAAAGCTAGAAAGAGTAAATTTGGGGCCCAGTTTCCCAGTTAACGGCACAGAGAACATTTTCTCCTCTTTCTCTGTATGCACCAGCTGGTTCCAGTCCCTGGGCTGCCCGCCAAGTTTGCCAGCTGCAGTGGGTACCAAACCTAAACGGGAGAAGAGAGGAAGGAGCCCAAAGAACAACCTCAGTCTCCAGCCTTCATCCCTCCTTTCAGAATCTCTCCTTGACT